>NC_091962.1:8832188-8925559 GCF_031021105.1 Erythrolamprus reginae | reverse complement strand
CTTCCTTCTGTCCTTCCTTCCTCCATCCCTTTCTTTCCTCCCTCCTTCCCTCCCTCCCTCTTTCTCCCTTCCCTTTCTTCCATCTGTCCTTCCTTCCTTCCATCCTTCCTTCCTTCTGTCCTTCCTTCCTCCATCCCTTTCTTTCCTCCTTCCCTCCCTCCTTCCCTCTTTCTCCCTTTCCTTCCTTCCGTCCTTCCTTCCTCCCTCCCTTTCTTCTCTCCTCCTTCCCTCCCTCCCTCCCTCCCTCTTTCTCCCTTCCCTTCCTTCCGTCCTTCCTTCCTCCCTTTCTTTCTTTTTCCTTCCTTGCCCCCTCCCTCCCTTCCTTCCCTTCCTGTCCTCTTCCTTTTCTTTCTCTCCTTTCCCCCCTTTTCCTTCCTTCTTCCGTGCTCTGCTTCCCTGCCCTTACAACTCTACGCTTTCCCAAGCTGTTTTGCTGCTTGTGCTACCCTGCATCGTGAACCGCGGCAATAAATTTCAGTGCTCCGTGCAACAAGCTTATAAATTATTTTTCCCCCTTTTTCAGCAAGTGCATCCAGTTTACCACCAGGTTTTGTATTCTTCTCCTCACTTTTATAGGCCTCATAAAATAAAGTTTAAAAAAAAATAAGGTGAAATGCATGCATAATAGATGCTGGAGGAAATGGGAACAGACTTCCAGATCTTGGCTCCTTGGCCATCTTGGAACTCACTACCTGACTCTGTGGTTTCATCACCAAACTGCCAAAACTTTATCCTTAGAACAATGCTTCTCAAACAGTGGGGCAGGCCCCCACGGTGGGGGCTGCAGAGCAGTGCCTGAGGGGAGGGGCGCACACAGGGAGGTTTTTTTTTGCACCGAACAATAGCACACAGCTCCAAACCGCTCCAAACTTGACTGTAAAAAATATGACTTTAACAATCGAGTTGTCGAAGCGTGGAACTCATTACCGGACTCCATAGTGTCAACCCCTAACCCCCAACATTTCTCCCTTAGACGCTCCACGATTGACCTCTCCAGGTTCCTAAGAGGCCAGTAAGGGACGTACATAAGTGCACTAGTGCGCCTTTCATCCCCTGTCCAATTGTCTTTCCTTCATCTCATATATCTTATATATTTTCTTCCTTTCATATATCTTCTCCTCTATTTTTACACATTATCTTTATATATATTACTTCATGTCTATTCTCTTCCATATGTATTGTGTATTGGACAAATGAATAAATAAAATAAAAATAAATAAACAGCACAGAGCAGGAGATAACAAGTGCAGATAACAAACCCTTAAGAGACACCATGGAAAAAAATATTTAACAGGGATCAAAAGAAAGGAGGAGAGAGACGGAGATCACGAGACAAACATGAGTCTCCCAAAAGCGTATGTAGTGCTTCGTTTCACTGTGACTACGGTGGTAGACGAGGAAAGACCGGTATGTTTATCATGTCTAAAAATGTTGGCAGCAGACAGCATGAAGCCCAATAAATAAAGAATAGAATGGAATTATTTCTTGGCCAAGTGTGATTGGACACACAAGGAATTTGTCTTGGTGCAGATGCTCTCAGTGTCCATAAAAGAAAATATAGATTTGTCAAGAATCATGGGGTGCAACACTTAATGATTGTCACAGGGGTCAAATAAGCAACGAAGAAACAATCCATATTAATAAAAATCTTACGATACAAGCAACAAGTTACAGTCATACAGTCTAAGTGGGAGGAAATGGGTGATAGGAATGATGAGAAAAAAAAGTAGTAGAAATAGAAGTGCAGACTTAGTAAAAAGTCTGACAGTGTTGAGGGAATTATTTGTTTAGCAGAGTGATGGCGTTCGGGGGGAAAACTGTCCTTGTGTCTAGTTGTCTTAGTGTGCAGTGCTCTGTAGTGACATTTTGAGGGTAGGAGTTGAAACAGTTTGTGTCCAGGATGCGAGGGGTCAGTCAATATTTTCACATATTTCCTCTTTTTGACTCGTGCAGTCTACCGGTCCTCAGTAGAAGGCAGGTTGGCAGCCATTGTTTTTTTTCCGCAGTTCTGATTCTCCTCCGAAGTCTGTGTCGGTCTTGTTGGGTGGCAGAACCAAACCAGACAGTTATAAGGGTGTCCCTTAAAGACATTACACCCCAATCACCCTGATAAGCCGCTTGATTTTTTTTCAGTGAGATGTGCCAAATATTGCAAACAATTGTTCTGGCTGAGAGTTGTGGGGTGTACAAATGTTTACTTCTTTCCAGGGAGGGGGTGGCATAACAGAAAATAATGGAGAAGCACTGCTTTAGACTGCCCACTGTTGACCTCTCCCGATTCCTAAGAGGTCAGTAAGGAGCGTACATAAGCACACCAGCGTGCTACCATCCCTGTCCTAATGTTTGTCTCTTATCAGGACCCATCTCATGTATATAGATTATCTCAGGGACCGCCTTTTGCTGCACGAATCCCAGCGACCAGTTAGGTCCCACAGAGTGGGTCTTCTCCGGGTCCCATCAACTAAACAATGTCGCTTGGCAGGACCCAGGAGAAGAGTCTTCTCTGTGGCGGCCCCGGTCCTCTGGAACCAACTCCCCCCTGAGATTAGAATTGCCCCCACCCTCCTTGCCTTTCGTAAGCTTCTTAAAACCCACCTCTGCTGCCAGGCATGGGGGAACTGAGATCCTCTTTCCCCCTAGGCCTTTACAATTTTATGCATGGTATGTCTGTATGCATGTTTGGTTTTATAATAAGGGTTTTTAACTGTTTTAATATTGGATTATTATTATATGCTGTTTTTATTAGTGTTGTTAGCCGCCCCGAGTCTACGGAGAGGGGCGGCATACAAATCCAATAAATGAATGAATGAATGAATGAATGAATGAATGAATGAATAAACAAACAATCAGCGTTATATCTATGTATACTACCAATACCTATTTGACAAAATAAATAAATAAAATAAATAAATAGAAGGAGGCAGATAAGGGGAATAGGAGCTGCCCATCTTCCGTGCCTTAGTGAAACAGGACGACAGGAGTACCAAAGGGATCGTTGCTTTGCAGAAGGCTAGAAAAATAAAAATAAAAATAAAAAAACAAGCCCCTATTCTGCAATCTTGGGGCACTTTGTTCCCGCCCCTCATCAATCCCTGGGTTGCATTAATTAATTAATTAATTTTTTAATGCCACCCTTCTCCTTAGGCTCAAGGCGGCTTACAACATGTTAGCAATAGAACTTTTAAAAAACAGAGCCGGCATTTTGCCCCCACAATCCGGGTCCTCATTTTACGCACTTCAGAAGGATGGAAGGCTGAGTAAACCTTCAGCCGGTGATGAGGTTTGAACCACTGACATGAAGATCTAGCAGTCAGCTTTAGCGGCCTGCAGTACTGCACTCTACCCGCTGTGCCACCTTGACTCAATTGCCTTGGCGTTTTCTCATCATTCCTACCACACATTTCCTCCCATGTTGACTGTATGACTGTAACTTGTTGCTTATATCCTAAGATTTTTATTAATATTGCTTCTTCATTGCTTATTTGACCCCTATGACAATCATTAAGTGTTGTACCACATGATTCTTGACAAATGTATATCTTATTTTATGGACGTTGAGAGCATATGCACCAAAGACAATTTCCTTGTGTGTCCAATCACACTTGGCCAATAAAAATTCTATTCTATTCTATTCATATTAAGGCAGGCTTGCTCCAACTGTCAGACTCAGTTTCCCATCGCAAAGCAACCTGGGGTTTTTAAATTATTATTATTTTTGCTTGCTCTTCCTTTTTGAAACGGAAAAAAAAATGGTTTAAAATAACCACATGCAACACATTCCAAGTGTTTTGGGCGCCGGTGGGTCTAATCGGGCCGAGCCACCCACGATCTTAATGAAACGGCACATCGTGTCTCTCCGCGTTAAGAGTCTTCCGTGACAAGGGCACCTTCCCCCTCGCAGCCAGACAAGGGGGGCACGGAGGGATCGAGATCCTCAGCAAAGCCTCCCCGAAGAATCAGTGAGCAATATTTCCAGTTTTGTCCTGAGGAGTCCGAAAGTGGGCATTTATGATCCGGGAGCCGAAATTCCAAAGCGCACCAGGTTTCCTCTTGTGCTTTAGCTTGCTCAAAGGATGGATTTGTGCTTTGCCATTGTGGCTTGGAGGGGAAAACACGGTGCACCAGGTTGTCAGGAAGCAGCACTTTCAGAAATGCAGGCATTAGGAAAAACAGTGTGCAAAAAACCCCTTTCCCTCCACATGTACCACAGGCGAAACGCACACACACACAAAAAAACCCCATGCAGGTTTTTCTGTCAGGATTTTAAAATAAAATATGCACAGAGCAACGTTCCACTTTCAACCAAATGAGGACAATTTTGATGCAATTTGACGGATAAAAATATTTCATAATAATCTTTATGGGTGGCATTATTCTGACAGACAGACAGACAGACAGAAAGAAAGACAGTCAGAATGGATGGATGGATAGATAGATAGATAGATAGATGATAGATAGATGATAGATGATAGATAGATAGATAGATAGATAGATAGATAGATAGATGATGATAGATAGATAGGTAATGATGATGATAGATAGATAGATAGATAGATAGATAGTTAGATAGATAGATAGATGATAGATAGATGATGTAGATAGGTAGATAGATAGATAGATAGATAGATAGATAGATAGATAGATAGATAGATGATGAGAGATAGATAGATAGATGATAGATAGATAGATAGATAGATAGATAGATAGATAGATAGATGATGAGAGATAGATAGATAGATAGATAGATAGATAGATGATGAGAGATAGATAGATAGATAGATGATGAGAGATAGATAGATAGATAGATAGATAGATAGATAGATAGATAGATGATGATAGATAGATAGATAGGTAATGATGATGATAGATAGATAGATAGATAGATAGATAGATAGATGATAGATAGATGATGTAGATAGGTAGATAGATAGATAGATAGATAGATAGATAGATAGATGATGAGAGATAGATAGATAGATAGATAGATAGATAGATGATAGATAGATAGATAGATAGATAGATAGATAGATAGATGATGAGAGATAGATAGATAGAGGATGATAGATAGATAGATAGATAGATAGAGATAGATAGATGAGAGATAGATAGATAGATGATGATGATAGATAGATAGATAATGATGATAGATAGATAGATAATGATGATAGATAGCTAGATAGATAGATAGATAATGATGATAGATAGATAGATAGATAGATAGATGATGATAGATAGATAGATAGATAGATGATGATAGATAGATAGATGACGATAGATAGATAGATAGATAGATAGATAGATAGATAGATAATGATGATGATGATGATGATAGATAGATAGATAGATGACGATAGATAGATAGATAGATAGATAGATAGATAGATGATGATGATGATGATAGATAGATAGATAGATAGATAGATAATGATGATAGATAGATAGATAGATAGATAGATAATGATGATAGATAGATGATGATGATAGATAGATAGATAGATAGATAGATAGATGATGATGATGATGATGATAGATAGATAGATGACGATAGATAGATAGATAATGATGATAAATAGATAGATAGATAGATAATGATGATAGATAGATAGATAGATAGATAGATGATGATGATAGATAGATAGATAGATAGATGATAGATAGATAGATGATGATGATAGATAGATAGATAGATAGATAGATAGATAGATAGATGATAGATAGATAGATGATGATGATGATGATGATAGATAGATAGATAGATAATGATGATAGATAGATAGATAGATAGATAGATAATGATGATAGATAGATAGATAGATAATGATGATAGATAGATAGATAGATAGATAGATAGATAGATAGATAGATAGATGATGATAGATAGATAGATGACGATAGATAGATAGATAGATAGATAGATAGATAGATAGATAGATAGATAATGATGATGATGATGATGATAGATAGATAGATGACGATAGATAGATAGATAGATAGATGATGATGATGATGATGATAGATAGATGATGATAGATAGATAGATGATGATGATAGATAGATAAATAAATAGATAATGATGATAGATAGATAGATAGATAGATAGATGATGATGATGATGATGATAGATAGATAGATAGATAGATAGATAGATAGATAATGATGATAGATAGATAGATAATGATGATAGATAGATGATGATGATAGATAGATAGATGACGATAGATAGATAGATAAATAGATAGATAGATAATGATGATAGATAGATAGATGATGATAGGTAGATAGATAGATGATGATGATAGATAGATAAATAGATAATGATGATAGATAGATAGATAGATAGATAGATAATGATGATAGATAGATAGATAGATAGATGATGATGATGATAGATAGATAGATAGATAATGATGATAGATAGATGATGATGATAGATAGATAGATGATGATAGGTAGATAGATAGATGATGATGATAGATAGATAAATAGATAATGATGATAGATAGATAAATAGATAGATAGATAATGATGATAGATAGATAGATGATGATAGGTAGATAGATAGATGATGATGATAGATAGATAAATAGATAATGATGATAGATAGATAGATAGATAGATAGATAATGATGATAGATAGATAGATGATGATGATGATAGATAGATAGATAGATAATGATGATGATAGATAGATAGATAGATAGATAGATAATGATGATAGATAGATAGATGATGATGATGATGATGATAGATAGATAGATAGATAGATAATGATGATAGATAGATAGATAGATGATGATAGATAGATAGATGATGATGATAGATAGATAGATAGATAGATAGATAGATAGATAGATAGATAGATAAAAAAACAAACAAATAAATAAATAACTGAATGTCAAGATTTTCAACAGCACCCTGGATAAAAAAGAGATGCACTAAAATACTTTGGAGTATTTTTTTTTTAACTTTTGAGGGAGTTGACCCCCTCAAGAAAATCCTTCTCTAACCTCTTGCCCATCATTTAATACTACTACTACTACAGTGGAACCCCGACATAAGAGCTGCTCTACTTAAGAGCAACTCGAGATAAGAGCTGGGAGGGGAGAGATATTTTTGTTCTACTTACAAGCCCAAATTCGAGATACAAGCGCCAAGGAGCTGTCTCCTGAAGCCAAACGCTAACTTCCGCGTTCGGCTTCAGGAGACAGCTGCGAAGCGGCGCGCGTGTTTTAAAAGGTTGCAGCCGGCCTGGGGGGCTCGGGGGGGTGCTTGCAGCTTTCTTTCTTGCTCTTTTTCTTTCTCTCTTTTACCTTCCCTTCTATTTCTTCTTTTCTTTCTCCTTCCCACCTTCTTCCCTCCCTCCCTCCCTTCACTCATTCCTCTCTTACTCTCCCCTTTCATAAGTTTCCTTGCTTCCTTCCTCTGTTCCTGTCCCTTCCCCCTTTCTTTCTTTCTTTCTTGCTCTTTTTCTTTCTCTCTTTTACCTTCCCTTCCTCTATTTCTTCTTTTCTTTCTCCTTCCCACCTTCTTCCCTCCCTCCCTTCACTCATTCCTCTCTTACTCTCCCCTTTCATAAGTTTCCTTGCTTCCTTCCTCTGTTCCTGTCCCTTCCCCCTTTCTTTCTTTCTTGCTCTTTTTCTTTCTCTCTTTTACCTTCCATTCCTCTATTTCTTCTTTTCTTTCTCCTTCCCACCTTCTTCCCTCCCTCCCTCCCTTCACTCATTCCTCTCTTACTCTCCCCTTTCATAAGTTTCCTTGCTTCCTTCCTCTGTTCCTGTCCCTTCCCCCTTTCTTTCTTTCTTTCTTTCTTTCTTTCTTTCTTTCTTTCTTGCTTGCTTGCTTGCTTGCTTGCTTGCTTGCTCTTTTTCTTTCTCTCTTTTACCTTCCCTTCCTCTATTTCTTCTTTTCATTCTCCTTCCCACCTTCTTCCCTCCCTCCCTCCCTTCACTCATTCCTCTCTTACTCTCCCCTTTCATAAGTTTCCTTGCTTCCTTCCTCTGTTCCTGTCCCTTCCCTCTTTCCTTCCTTCCTTCCCACCCTCCGTCCATTCATTCACCCATTCCTCTCTTGATCGCTTAAAGCCGGTCCCTGGTGCAAAAAGGGTTGGGGACCTCTGTCCTACAGGATTGGGTGGCAGAGAAGTTGAACATATGTAAATTTAAAAGTTTAAGAAAGTTTACAAGTTAAGTGAAAGAAACTTCATTATTCATTTATATGTACATGTACATTTCTTCATTAAAAACATGTCTTTCTGCATAATTTAGACTAACTTTGTGAGTTTTTTGAGGGCTGGAACCAATTAAAATTATTTACATTAATTCCTATGGGGAAAAGTCGTTCGAGATAAGAGCTGCTCGACTTAAGAGCCCAGGTCCGGAACGAATTAAACTCGTATCTCGAGGTACCACTGTACTACTACTACTACTACTACTACTACTACTACTAAGTAGATTGCAGTTGATTGTTTGAAAAACTTTTTTTTTTTAAAGAGAGGGCAATTTACCATAACTCCACTTCGTTTTGACTGCTTGGTTTTATTGGCCTTCGTAACCCACAATTTGGATAAAAGCCCCAGCCACGGGGGAGTGAAGGCGAAATGAAATAAATATTCATTCAAATATAAAATGTTCTGTAAAATTATTGGAATGTTATTTAAATAATGTTTAAACTTGTTCAAACAGAAAGGTTTACAGTACTGATTTAAATATGTACTTAAACTTTGTTTCAATGCTGAAATAGAAAGGTTTATTATTTAAATGTTACTTGAACATTGTTTAAATGCTTAAATAGAAATATTTACTTAAGTACTTAAGTGTTCCACTTACAGCCACAATTGAGTTCAAAAACTCCATTGCTAAGCAGGGCAGCTGTTAAGTGGGTTTTGCTCATTTTAAGACCTTTCTTTGTCACAGTCGTTAAGCGAATCTGGCTTTTCTCATTGAGTTAGCTTGTTCAGAAACTGGGAAGGTCACAGGTGACAATTGAATTACCCTGGGAGATCTTCATAAATATATAGGTTAGGGTGTCGAAGAGCCCTGAGTTCAGATCTGGGGTCGAACCCCAACCTGCTCCACCTGGCTTTCCAGGTGAACCCCTCCGGTCGATCCCCAGAATTCAGCCAGGATCCCCCCTCCCTTTCTCTCCTTGTAATGGTGGGGGGCTAAGCCCACGCGGAGGGGATTGCCTGCTCAATAACAAAACCACCATCTCCCTATTTATGGAGTCCCTTCGGAAGGCAACTGGCAAAGTATTGTTTTATGGATTAGCAGATGGACTGCGAATGAGCTAATGATGGACCGTCCAGATCAATGAGGCTCTGTAATGGCTGGAGAACAGAGAGCGAATACGACCAGCAGTTCCACATCAGCTTCTCTCCCCTGCCTCCTTCCTTCCTTCCCTCCCTTTTTCCCTTTCTTCCTCCCTCCCTCCTCCTCTCTTCCTCTCCTTCCTTCCTCTTTTCTCTCCCGCCTTCCCTCCCTTTTTCCTCTTCCTCCCTCCTTTTCTCTTCCTCCCTCCTTCTCTCTTTCTCTCCTTCCTTCCCTTAACCTCTTCCTCTTCTTCCTCCCTCCCTCCTTTCCCTTCCTCCTGTCTTATTATTTATTTTATTTATTTATTTTGTCCAATACATAATACACATTGAAGAGAAAGATATGTAATAATATAAGTAAAGAAAAGAATAGAAGATAAGATATAAAAGTGTTGTGGTTCCGTCTGAGGCCCCTCCGGGAACGGCTGACCTTCTGTCGGTTTCCAGCTCAGAGGGAGAGGCTGAGGAACAGGAGGTGCAGACAGACGAGGAGGAGGAATCCCAGGCTGAAGAAGAGGGAGGACAGCCAGAGTCCCACCAGGGGGAGCTCTCCCCAGCAAGCAGCCTGGATTCCTTAGAGGAAAGTGCACAAGCCATAATTGATCTGCGACAACGAAGAGCTACTCAGAGACGGAATCAATTGGCTAAATACTTTCAGCATTAAAGTGGCAACAGCTGGGTTTGGGTGTGGTGTTCTTGGGAAAGGCTAAAAGGCAGACCCACCCTTCCTGGCTTGTGGAGTTTTATCTTTGAGAGTCGTGGGACCTGACTGTGAACTTTGGCGTCTTGGAATCCTGGTTTGTGCCTTTGACTATTGAAACCTTGGGGGGGGGGGTGCCAGCAAGAAGCTTGCTGTATTGTCTGGACATCAGGACCCTGCTGTACCGTATTATATCCTGTCTGTTGGGAAGAACAGGTTTTCCTCTGTGCTTATTTTTTCCAGTTATAAAATACTTTTGGCTTTTACCAGAGTGTCTGGCTGTTTTTTCCAGTTGGTGTTGAGGTCTGGGGGAACCCAGACAGAACATAAAAGTATAGGTGAACCTATTTGAAAGGAAGAAAAGATAAATGAGATAAGGAGAGAAACATAGAAACATAGAAGACTGACGGCAGAAAAAGACCCCATGGTCCATCTAGTCTGCCCTTATACTATTTCCTGTATTTTATCTTAGGATGGATCTATGTTTATCCCAGACATGTTTAAATTCAGTTACTGTGGATTTACCAACCACGTCTGCTGGAAGTTTGTTCCAAGGATCTACTACTCTTTCAGTAAAATAATATTTCCTCATGTTGCTTTGGATCTTTCCCCCAACTAACTTCAGATTGTGTCCCCTTGTTCTTGTGTTCACTTTCCTATTAAAAACACTTCCCTCCTGGACCTTATTTAACCCTTTAACATATTTAAATGTTTCGATCATGTCCCCCCTTTTCCTTCTGTCCTCCAAACTATACAGATGGAGTTCATGAGGTCTTTCCTGATACATTTTATGCTTAAGACCTTCCACCATTCTTGTAGCCTGTCTTTGGACCCGTTCAGTTTTGTCAATATCTTTTTGTAGGGGAGGTCTCCAGAACTGAACACAGTATTCCAAATGTGGTCTCACCAGCGCTCTATATAAGGGGATCACAATCTCCCTCTTCCTGCTTGTTATACTGTACCTCTAGCTATGCAGCCAAGCATCCTACTTGCTTTTCCTACTGCCCGACCACACTGCTCACCCATTTGGAGACTGTCAGAAATCACTACCCCTCAATCCTTCTCTTCTGAAGTTTTTGCTAACACAGAACTGCCAATGCAATACTCAGATTGAGGATTCCTTTTCCCCAAGTGCATTATTTTACATTTGGAAACATTAAACTGCAGTTTCCATTGCTTTGACCATTTATCTAGTAAAGCTAAATCATTTACCATATTACAGACCCCTCCAGGAATATCAACCCTATTGCACACTTTAGAGTCATCGGCAAATAGGCAAACCTTCCCTACCAAACCTTCCCCTATGTCACTCACAAACATATTAAAAAGAATAGGACCAAAGAATAGAGACAATTGGACAGGGGACGGAAGGCACACTGGTGCACTTATGCACGCCCCTCACTGACCTCTCCTTCCTCTTCCTCTTCTTCCTCTCCTTCTCTCCCTTTTTTCCTTCCTGCCTTCCTCTCTTTTCTTCCCTCCTCTTTTCCCTCCCTCCCTCCTTTCCCCTTCCTTCCTCCTTCTCTCCTTCCCTCCCTCCCTCCTTCTCCAGCCCTGCAAAGAGCCAAAATATGCCCAATCCATTTGAGCATCTTGTCTAGTCAGGAGTTGGCGCTGAGATTTTCCCGAAGCAGGACAAGCTGGTGGTGACTCCTTCCATCAACTTTATTTCAATCCTTTTGCCACCCTGTTCACTCCAACGGCATCTTCCGCAATGGGCCGGCAGTCACTCTTCCCTGTGATTTTTATTTTAATCTTGTCCCTCTGGTCACTGAGGTACACTGCTCCTGACTTGGCAGTTTCCACCACAGGATGGCTGTCACATTCTTTCTCGTTTTGTCACACGGCCAGCCAGATGTTCAGACAGGATTTGACAGCTATTTGACAGGTAGCTTCTGAATACATAGGCAACTAAAAAAAGGAGGGAGGGGGACTTTTCTACCCCAAAAAGTGGGCATTTTTTTTACCCCAATGTCAGGATATTCGGGTCTAATAAGTTCAAAATTTCCATGTACCTAGGCAGTCCTTTAAAAAAAAAAAAAAAAAAGTTTATTAATTGAATATAAAAACGAGACAAAAAAGGGGGAGAAAGATCAAATAAAATTAAAAAGACAAGTAAGAAAAGAAAAAAAAAGAAAAACATAGGAAGAAAAGGGAGAAAAAAGAAGAGATGGAAGAAAAGTGAAAAGAAATAGAAAAGAAAGGAAGAGAAAGAAAGAAAGAAACAACTGATATATTGACTATCGTTATTTACACAGCCTTTAAATTAGAATGTTCAATAGCCGTTTCTACGTTTCATAGCACAAGATTATTTTTCCTGATTTATAATAATAATAATAATAATAATAATAATAATAATAATAATAATAATTTATTGGATTTGTATGCCGCCCCTCTCCGTAGACTCGGGGTGGCTAACAACAATAAATGTACAATCCAATAATAAAAAACAACTAAAAACCCCTATTATAAAACCAAACATACACACAAACATACCATGCATAACTTGTAATGGCCTAGGGGGAAGAGCTATCTCAACTCCCCCATGCCTGGCGGTATAAATGACTCTTGAGTAGTTTACGAAAGACAGGGAGGGTGGGGGCAGTTCTAACCTCCGGGGGGAGTTGGTTCCAGAGGGCCGGGGCCGCCATAGAGAAGGCTCTTCCCCTGGGGCCCGCCAAACGACATCGTTTAGTCGACGGGACCCGGAGAAGGCCAACTCTGTGGGACCTTATCGGTCGTTGGGATTCGTGCGGTAGCATAGTTTTAAGTTGGATTGTAAGATTACATATATGTAACAAGTTTTGGTGCTTTTTGTAGGTAAAGGATAGTGATTGGTGAGATGTATGTTTTTAAATATTTCTTTTGATTTAACCAGACATACCACTTGTCCCATGTAGGCAGCCCTTTAGGCGTTGCTCTAAGGGGCTCCTACTACTATTGTTACAACCACTGCTTTCTTCCTCCATATTGCAAGGTGCAATATTTTATTTTTTCCCCCCAGCTGTTTCTCCTCAATTTGTGCATCACCTGATATTGCATCATCGTTTTGACGATGTGTGCATTTGTGTGTTGATATGGTTTCCGTTCCTTCCACAGTGGACGGATGTATCCATCGCGCTGCGGGACCTTTGCTGAAAGAGGAATGCCGGTCCCTGAACGGTTGCGAGACAGGGAAAGCGAAGATCTCCTGTGGGTACCGTCTCCCTGCCAGATGTAAGTAAAAAGCAACTTGCCCAACGAAGGGGAGAGTAGCTTAATCCTGGGTTTTTTGTGCCAGAGGGAAAGGGCAGGGCTTAAAAAACTCACAGGTTTTGAAGCAGATCCGTACAAGGAGAGAATCAAGAAACCGAGTTAAGTTTAGCCTTGAAAACAGTGACTACAGGGGTTTTTTTAATCCTTGAACTCAGGACCCTGAATCACAGCTCTGTTGTATCAGAGTACAGTGTTCCCTTGACTTTCACAGGTCCGGCGTTCGCGAATAGTCTTTTAAATATTAATTTAAAAATACTTCATGGGTTTTTTTCTACACCACGGTTTTTCCCGCCCGTGACATCATCATACGTCATCGCCAAATTACTGTTAATAAATAATTATGTTAATATATATCAGGATCATTAAGTAGCTTCTTCAGTGGTGAGTACCAGTAATAATGGTGAGTAATAATCTAAAGGTTTTTAAGGGAATGGGAAATTTGTAATTTATTATTATTATTATTATTTATTAGATTTGTATGTCGCCCCTCTCCAAAGACTCGGGGCGGCTCACAACAATAATTCAGGGGTTTAAAGTGTTAGGGGATGTCCTGCGATACTGTTCATATCCAAAAATACTGTAATTACTTCCGCATCTTTACTTCGCGGAAATTTGATTTTTGCGGGCAGTCTTGGGACGCATCCCCCGCGAAAGTCAAGGGAACACTGTTGTAGCTAAAAATTAAACATCTACCGTGAAGAATTAATTTGTTTAACAACTGTGCCACTCACTTAACGGCTGCAAAAAAAGAAGTCATGAAACCAAGTTGGTTACTGCTTTATAACCATCATGGCTTACTGGGCAGGGTCTATTACGGCCGTAGGTCGAGGACCTTCCTGTAGCTCCTAGACAGCTTGACTGCAAAGAGACCCTTAGAATCAGACGAAAGCTCAGAAAGTCATTATTTAAGATCTCTCTGCGCAAGATGTTAAATATGTTTTGATTGACAGCCAAACAGGAAAGCTGATCACATACCCCATTGACTGAATCACACAGAATTGAGAAGAATAGTTGCTGTGAAACTGACCGGAGCCAGAAAAGTGTTTCTGTTGCCTCTTCCTCCCCTCCCCCCCCACTTTGCTTCATGGCCTTGACCTGCTTTCTGCCCAGGAATGAAATTGGCAAGGTCAGGGTCACCGATAACACACATTCCCTCGTGTCCCTGTCCATTTCCTTCCTCTGTTTTGTCAGCTCTCTGATGTCACTGACAGTGCAGGCGCATGGCCTTGTCAGTTTCACTGGATAGATCTGCTGGGTGTGGGGCATCAGGATTCACGTCAGTTTTTCCAGCTTCCTTCCAAAGTTGCAAAGAACGGAAGATGGTTTCAGACGGCATCAACACAACCCAGACGTGGGCGTTTTATGACCCATGGGCTACATCCGGCCCTTCAGCTGTCCCGGTCTGGGCCACAATGGCAGGGGTGGCCTTGGCAGGGTGGCATCCGCATGGCAGGACTTCAGCTACAGAGGGTGGAGCTTCAAGAGGGGTGGGGCATCAGCTACAGAGGGTGGAGCTTCAAAGGGGTGGGGCATCAGCTACAGAGGGTGGAGCTTCAAGAGGGGTGGGGCATTAGCTACATAGGGTGGAGCTTCAAGAGGGCTGGGGCATCAGCTACAAAGGGTGGAGCTTCAAAGGGGTGGGGCATCAGCTACAGAGGGTGGAGCTTCAAAGGGGTGGGGCATCAGCTACAGAGGGTGGAGCTTCAAAGGGGTGGGGCATTAGCTACAGAGGGTGGAGCTTCAAGAGGGGTGGGGCATCAGCTACAGAGGGTGGAGCTTCAGGAGGGGTGGGGCATCAGCTACAGAGGGTGGAGCTTCAGGAGGGGTGGGGCATCAGCTACAGAGGGTGGAGCTTCAGGAGGGGTGGGGCATCAGCTACAGAGGGTGGAGCTTCTTCATCAGGGTGGGGCATTAGCAGAATCGGGGTGTCAGAAGGGGCAGGATGTCATTGGTGGGGGACAGGGCAAGGGTGGGGATCAGAGGGGGCAGGCGAGTGGTGCTTCCCCCCACAACACTCCCCATTTCTCATGGGGCCTCCTGGGGAGATTAATTGCCCACCCCAGATATAATCGTTCCCCCCGTTTTCATTCTGCATTGGGGGGGGGAAGGCAGCTCTTGAGGAGGGGCTCAGGAACAGGGGCTCAGAAGGGACTCAGAGTTATGGGGACCCAATCCTCTGCAGAGGGAGGAAGGAACCTCACACAACCAAGAGCTACGGAGTCTACGGAGAGGGGCGGCATACAAATCTAATAAATAAATAAATAAATAAATAAATAAATAAATAAATAAATAAATAAATAAATAAGAGCCAAATCCGCCCCCCACCGGCTGAAATAAGAATTGGATGTCATCGTTCCAGAAGGTAAGACACGCAGAGGGACTTTCTCAGCCCAAGGAAATAATAAAAATAGAAGAAAAAGGGGATTATGGGTCTCCCAGGGAATTCCACAGCCCTAATTCCTCCAAATCCAGGACGATGGAAAGATATACAACTGGCCTCGGTAGTCAGTAAAAGAAAGTTTAGCCCACAACGTACCAGCGGTTGAGCTGTGGCAAATCCCCCCATGTTGGTTTGGGGGGGGGCCCTACACCCCAGCACTGAAGCTCTGGTGGCCCCTTACGCAACCTCGGGCCCTCGGCCACTGGCCTGCCTTTGGTCCTGGGGGCCGCATCCTCACCATCCCGACTCTGTTTGAAACCATTTTTGACAAAAACAGAACAGTAGATTTATTTTCCAGTTTTCCGCCAACACGGCCCACAGCGAACACCGTGACCACTTAACCACCACCAAAAGTTTGTGAAACAGGGTCGGTCGTGTGTGGGCATCTCACTTTGCAGCCAGGATGGGCAGGCTCCATTAAACTGTCACAAGTCGAGGGCTATTTGCCTATAAAGGGGGTAGCGTCTTCCCTCCGAACAGGGCTCCCCTCGAAAACAAACCAGAAGTCGGATTTGGGGCCTGTGTCCTGCTTTCTCGAATTAAAATATTGTCGTGCTCCTGTAACATGATTGTACCTCTCCAAGTGGGATTGTATCTCACACACACACACATGGTCAAAGAATATATATAAATATATATATATATATATATGTTTTCGTAGATTTTCACGGGTACAGGTATGACGGTCTTGGTATATTCGGGTTTCTTCCCGTGTAGGATTTGGAAATTTCTGGCGACATTTCGACGAGGTCTCACTCGTCATCTTCAGGCTGGTGTTTCTGTCCTTGTTCTAAGGCGAACACTGCGAGACCTGAGCTGCCTTCCTTCTATAAATACTGGTGGCCAAGAGTGGGACCTCGTCGAAACGTCACCAGAAATTTCCAAATCCTACACGGGAAGAAACCCGAATATACCAAGACCATCATATAAATATATATATATTTTAAAGGCGAAGGGAATATTTCCACCTCTGCCACCCCCTTTGCGAAGAGCGGGCGAGGGGGATTGGCCTTCTCCGTCTTCAAAGTCGTTTGCTTAATTCTTAATAAAAAGGAATTAAGCAAATGAGGCGGCTGCGTATTAATCAGAGGCTCGTAAATACCGCTCCGGAGTTCATCAGCCGCTAAGTGAGCAAGGGGGGGAGGGCATCTTTGTTGGGGGAAACAAGGAATCCGGGGGCGGTGTGGTTTGTGGATGGATGAGCAATAATGCAAAAAATATAGCTTTGGGGTGTGTTGCGTTTCTCCGATCGACTGGATGCTCCTCTTCTCGGCTAAAGCACCTCCTCCAACAAGCGGGCCTTTTTGGGACAGCCTGGCAGCATCAAATGGGCCCCTCAGAAATTCTCTAGTCAACCCCGCTTGCTCGGGGCAGGATTGTGCAGGGGCTTTGCTGGGTTAGAAAACCCCCTTTGGTTGGAAACGCATAACATCAGAAGATTGCGATTGAGGGTTGAACGGGGCGTGCAACGGTTCTGAGGCTGCCCTATTTTTTAGAGAAATAATAATAAAAGGATGTTCTTTATTTTTTTAATTCATTTTAAATGTTAAAACATACAAACTACATACATGCAACATAAAAACAGTGTCCTGTGAAGGTGCACCCATGATGTTCTTAGAAAGAGCTGTGAGCCCCCCCACCCCTCAAAATGCCAGGGGTGGGTAGCTCCAGCCTGAGTTTTCACTGGCAGCAATTTGGGCTTTGCAAATCCCGCTCAAAGCTTTCGGTGCCCCCCATCCGAAAACGGTGGGGAGGACCGGATGCCATCCAGATGGGAAGGAAGATCCAGGCCAAACTTTGGTTCTTTGGGAAGCTCGGTCTTGGAAGGAAGGAGCTGCCTGGCCCCTGCACCCTCACCCCCCAATTCCTAGCAAAGGTCCTTCTCTGCTCTCCCCCCCCCCCGTCCGTGGCAGCTCCACGCCGGCCTCCCTGGTGGCCTCCGCATTCCAGCCACGTAGCCGAAGGTGCTTAACATGCAACAGCAGCAGGAACCGTTTCCTCTGGCAGAAGCTCCGAGTCCCCCTGCCCTCTTGCCTTGCCAGGGAGAGAGAAAGAGGGGAGGGGGCTGCCAGGACGGGTGGGCAGCGGCCCAAGGGGACCCTCCGGGAAATGGGTTGAAGGAGCAGGAGACCCTCCCTCGGCCCTTTCAGACCGGGGGGTACTTGACAGGTTGGGAGGGGAGGCCCCACGAGTGGATAGAGTGCAGCATTGGAGGCCGACTCTGCCCACAGCCGGGAGTTCGATCCTGAGCGGCTCACGGTGGACGCAGCCTTCCGTCCTTCTGAGGTGGGTAAAACGAGGACTCAGATTCTTGAGGGCAAAAGGGCTGGGAAGCATGTGAAGATATATACGCTGCTCAGAAAAATAAAGGGAACCCTCCACCCACCCTAGATCTGGTTGAATGAAACGTTCTCACTGAATGCTTTGTTCTGTACAAAGTTGAATGCGCACAACAGCAGGTGAAATTGATGGTCAACCAGTGTTGCTTCCTAAGTGGACAGTTGGATTTCACAGAAGTTTGATTTACTTGGAGTTCTATTCTGTTGTATAAGTGTTCCCTTTATTTTATTTTTTTGAGCAGTGTATATATTGTCTTCCTTCCTTCCTTCCACTCCCTCCATTCAGTCCTTGACAGACATGATTGCCAGGGCCAACGGAGCTGCCATTTGGGGGGGGGGGGGGTGTTAATTCCCAGGCAGGAGATGTAGGGAGGGGGGGGTGTCCCCCCCCCCGGGAATACGGCTGAAGCAGCGTCCCCTCTTCCCCTCTCCTCCCCTGTGCCAAATATGGGCCTGTGGCAGAGGCCTCCCACTTTGGATGAGGGTCCGAGGAGGGGTCTCTTTGGGCTAGTTGGTGGGGGGAGGGAGCCAGAAAGCCCCCACCCTCCCATTGCCCCCCACAAAAATACACGAGACCAGGATGGGGTTTTTTGGGGGGGTGATCTTGGGATGTTCTCTAAATGCTCAAGAAAGCCTTTCAATGCTTCCTTCTTTTCATCCTTCACTCTATTATTTCTCTTTTCTTGCATTCCTTTTATTTTCCTTCTTCCTTTTTCTTTCCTTCATTTTCCTTCCCTCCTTTTTCTTCTTCTCTTCCTTCCTTTTCCCTCTTTCCCACTTTTCCTTCTTTCCTCCCTTCCCTCTTTCTTCCTTTCCCACCCATTAATCCTTTCCTTCCTTCTTCCATTTCTTTTTCTATCCACTCTTTTTATATCTGCTTGCAGGAGAGGCCCCCTGATATCCAACTGGCCCCAGGAAGGCTGTGGCAGATGTAATCCCAGGTTAACAATTGGTCGGTTTTAATCCTCCGCCAGGCTTACGGGACCTTGAGGAAGAGGGAGATTGTCTTGGGTGACACCCCACACCCAGGAAAAAGGTCCAGAAACCCAACAATGGGGCTGGCTAGTCACCCCAAAGAGCTGGGGACGATCAGACTCTTGATAACACCCACATAGACTGTAAGGCGTGGTTTGGTTTAAACCACGATAGACAGACCCAACGTGATAAAGACACAACTGGAGTATCTTAGTTCACACTAGTGGTTTAAGGTGGGGGGGTATTTCCTTTCTTCTCCCCCCCCCCTCAACAACCTCCTTTGCAGCAGCCACAGCAACCTATGAGATTAAATCGATTTGCTTGCAAATAATGGACTAACAAGGCAGATTCTCTCCCCCCCCCAAAAAATGTGGACTCCCCCTGCTCTTTAAAACAAGAGTTGCTTTGAACGGACATCAGATTGGGAGTCTCATTTTGAAGTCTTCTTCTGTCCATCAGCTGCCCTGAAGGTCTCTTAACTTTGACAATTCTTCCCTCCCTGCATCGCAAAAGAGCTCCAGGCAGGAACTTTCTCAAGTGTGGCTTTTGGCCAGCACACCAAAGCTCCCCACTCCCCTTTGCAAAAGTTGCTGCTTCCTGGGGGGGAGGGGGGTTGTTTTCAACCAACGTGGTTCGCTGGCCGATTCAGCAGGCGAAATCTATGTATCCGATCACGTGGTTTGATTGACGCTCTTACCTGGTCTTGTCACCATACGCAAGTCTTCAAAGTTTATAAAATTAGGGGATTTTTTTAAAAATAGCTTTTCCGTTGTGGCAGAGGGGTCCTCAAACTATTTTGGCTGGAGAATCCTGGGAGAGGTGAAGTCCACAAAGTCTTAAAAGTTGCCAAGTTTGAAGATCTCTGGTCCAAGGAATATGGAGGACCCTTCTCCAGCACCCACACTCAATTTCCCTCTCCTCAAAATCCAGATTAAATCAGGGATGGGCAACCACAGGGAGCAACTGAACAGAGAGGTCCAGCTGCTGGGACAGACACCTGAAGGCGGCCAACTCTGGCCCCTTGCCCCAACGGGCCCCGGGTGGCATCAGCAAAGGCAACCAAAGGCATGAGGACCTACCTACTGGGCACAAGGCCAAAGCGGCTTCCCCACCTCCCAGGAAAGGGATTGCTAGCTCAATAGCACCCCCTGGTGATCCCAGCCGGCCTTTGCACCTGAGCATTATAATCAGCAACTTCTTAGGAAGCAACAGGAAAGCAAGGGGAGATTTTGGGGAGCCTGGACTCTCTTTCTCCCCAACTTGCATCATAGACCTCCTTCACTATTTGCAAAGTCATCTTTGCTTGTGCTCTTTGCTGGGCTACTCTGGGGTCCCCGAAGGAGAGGAACATGCCAAGGTCTATCATCTATATACCTGTCATCTATATCTATCTTCTGGTATCTATCTGCTCTCTCTCCTCTCTCTCTCATCTATATCTCTTAGCTATCTGTGAGCTGCCCCAAGTCTTCGGAGAGGGGCGGCATACAAATCTAATAAATAATAATATCTATCTATATATCATATCGTTCTCTTATCTCTCCTCTCTCATTTATCTCTCCTCTCCTCTCTATCTCTAATCTATGATCTTTTATCTCTATCTCTTATCATCAATCTATCATCTATCTATCATGTCTCTATTTATGTATGCATGCATGTATGTATGTATGTATGTGTCTATCATCCATTCATTCATCCATCCATCTCTATCATCTCTTCTCTCTCATCTGTCAATCTCTGATTTATCTATCTATCTATTTATCTCTCATCTATCTATCTATCATCTATCTATCTATCATCCATCCATCTCTATCATCTCATATCTCCTCTCTCATCTGTCAATCTATTATCATCTATCAATCTATCATCTATCTATCTGTCATCCATTCATCCATCCATCTCTATCATCTCATTTCTCTTCTCTCTCATCTGTCAATCTCTGATCGGTCGATCTATCATCCATTCATCCATCCATCTCTATCATCTCATCTCTCTTCTCTCATCTATCAATCTCTTATCTCTCATCTATCTCTCTCTCATCTATCATCCATCCATCTCTATCATCCCATCTCTCCTCTCTCATCTGTCAATCTCTTATCATCTCTCATCTGTCTGTCTGTCTGTCTATCTATCTATCAATCATCCATCTCTATCATCTCATCTCTCATCTGCCAATTTCTTATCATCTCTCATCTATCTCTCATTTATCTATCTATCATCTCAACTCTCTTCTCTCATCTGTCAATCTCTTATCTCTCATCTATCATCCATCCATCTCTATCATCCCATCTCTCTTCTCTCTCATCTGTCAATCTCTTATCATCTCTCATCTGTCTGTCTGTCTGTCTGTCTATCTATCTATCTATCTATCATCCATCTCTATCATCTCATCTCTTATCTGCCAATTTCTTATCATCTCTCATCTATCTCTCATTTATCTATCATCTATCATCCATCCATCATCTCATCTCTTTTCTCTCATCTGTCAATCTCTTATCATCTCTCATCTACCTACCTACCTACCTCTTATCTATCTACCTATCTCCTATCTATCTACAAGGTGTGTGATGCATTGCATGACCGATGCTGACACTGCCAGGTTTCAAACCATTTATAACAGATTGAGAGAAAAACTTTGCTTTTTTTTTTTTTTAAATTAATCTAAAGGAACATTCTTTGGCCTTTTTTTTTATCCTTGGAGGCTTAGAGAGAAAGGGATTGCAGCTTTGAATCAGAAAAGGGAGTTTCCAGAAACTTTGGGGGGGGGGGCAGAGAAAAAGGATGGCCAGGGACGAGCCAAGTCCATAACGATCGGTTCCTCGTGAAGGTTTCTATCTCACGGTGCCAAAAGACCCCAAAGGGAACGACAGTCATTTCCCAGGCTGGATTTGCTCGAGTGTGTAAACTTCATTTTCACAAAAGAGGACATTAATATATATATATATATATATATTTATATATATCTCCGCTTGGATAAGTGGGTGGCTAAGTGCACGCTGGATGAAAGCGAAGTGGAACGAGGCCAAGAACAGCTACATTGAAGCAGGATAAATGGCTGTGGATAAGGGAGGGGGGGATAAACACCCCCACAGGATCCGGATCAAATTATTTTAAAGTTCTCATTTGCTAATTTGTAAAAAGTCGATCACAAAATGCCGGTCTGGCTTTGCTCTATGAAGTGTGTGGAGGGGGAGCAAGGGTCAACTTGCTGGACGTCTGTACTTCTCTCATCCAGATCTCTGAGCAAGTCAGGGAGGGGGGGCTGCTTCTCGCACTCGCGACACCCCATTTTTGCCTTCCAGTTATTATCCACACCGTGGGGCCCATTGCCCAGGGGCAGCCCAGTTCCTCCCAGCAGACCCAACTCAGCGACTGCTACAAGAACAGCTTGAAACTGTCCCTGGACAACAAGCTGCAAACGGTGGTGAGTAGTAGGCCAAGCAGGGCCGGGAAGCCTAAGGGGGATCACCTTGTGGTGCCCCCCCTCTCTTTAGCAGCACTCGGCACTTGAATTGGAGGCGATGGCAGCCGGAGTCCATAAAGAGGCGTGGCAGTCATGAACGCCTTAGAAATGGATGAATAAGATTAGAACCAGCTGGGGCTTCTGGGATTTGAGATCCACACCTCTTCAACTGCTGAAACATGGATCTAATAGAGGTCTTCATAGAAACACAGAAGATGGATGGCATAAAAAGACCTCCTGGTCCATCTAGTCTGCCCTTATACTATTTCCTGTATTTTATCTGAGGATGGATCTATGTTTATCCCAGGCATGTTTACATTCAGTTCCTATGGACTTACCAACCACCTCTGCTGGAAGTTTGTTCCAAGCATCTACTATTGCAGTAAAATAAAGTTTTCTCACCTTGCTTCTGATCTTTCCCCCAACTAACCTCAGATTGTGCCCCCTTGTTCTTGTGTTAGAAACAGAAACATTTTAAATTTTTTTAAATTTAAATTTTTAAATTTATTTTTTATTTAAATTAAAAAATAAAAATTAAAAAAATTAAAAAACAAAATTAAAAAAAGGTACCCAAACTTGGGATTTTAAGACTTATGGACTTCAATTCCCAGAATTCCCCAGTTAGCTGGAAAATTATAGGAATCGAAGTCTACAAGTCATAAAAGGGGACCCCCTTTTTATTTTTTTATTTTTTTTATTTTATTTTTTTAAACAAAAAAATAAAAAAATAAAAATAAAAACTAAAAATTAAAAACAAAATTAAAAAAAGGTCCCCAAACCTGGGACTTTAAGACTTGTGGACTTCAACTCCCAGAATTCCCCAGTTAGCTGGAGAATTCTAGGAGTCGAAGTCCGAAACTCTTAAAAGGGGACCCCCTTTTTATTTTTTAAATTAATTTTTTTTAAATTTTTTAATTTTAATTTAATTTTTTAATTTAATTTTTTATTTAAATAAAAAATAAAAAAACAAAATTAAAAAAAGGTCCCCAAACTTGGGACTTTAAGACTTGTGGACTTCAACTCCCAGAATTCCCCAGGTGGCTGGAGTCAAAGTCCACAAATGTTAAAAGGGGACCCCTTTTTAATTTTTTTTAAATTATTTTTTTTAATTTTTTTCCCCAAAAAAATAATTTTTAATTTTTTTAATTTTTTAATAAAAAATAAAAATAAATAAAAATAAAAAGTCCACAAGTCTTAAAAGGGGACCCCCTTTTAATTTTTTTAAATTTTTAAATTTTTAAATTAATTTTTTAATTATTTTTTTAATTTTTAAATTCTTTTTTATTTTTTAATTTAATTTAATTTTTTAATTTATTTTTTATTTAAATAATTAATTTATTTTTATTTAAATAAAAATAAAAAATAAAAAAAATTAAAAAAAACAAAGTTAAAAAAAGGTCCCCAAACTTGGAACTTTAAGACTTGTGGACTTCAAATCCCAGAATTCCCCAGTAGGCTGGAGAATTCTAGGAGTTGAAGTCCACAAGTCTTAAAAGGGGATCCCCTTTTTATTTTTTTTATTTTTTTATTTTTAAATTAATTTTTAAATATTTTTTAAAAATTTTTAATTTTTAATTATTATTAAATTTTTTAATTTTTTAAAATTTATTTTTTATTTAAATAAAAAATAAAAATAAAAAAAATAAAATAAAAAAACAAAGTTAAAAAAAGGTCCCCAAACTTGGGACTTTAAGATTTGTGGACTTCAACTCCCAGAATTCTCCAGTTGGCTGGAGAATTCTAGGAGTTGAAGTCCACAAGTCTTAAAAGGGGACCCCTTTTAATTTTTTTAAATTTTTTAATTTTTTTATTGCTTTTTAAATTAATTTTTTAATAATTTCATTTTTTTAATTTTTTAATTTTTTAATTTTTTAATTTTTATTTTATTTTTTATTTAAATAAAAAATAAAAAAACAAAATTAAAAAAAGGTCCCCAAACTTGGGACTTTAAGACTTGTGGACTTCAACCTCCAGAATTCCCCAGGTGGCTGGAGTCAAAGTCCACAAATGTTAAAAGGGGACCCCTTTTTAATTTTTTTTAAATTATTTTTTTTAATTTTTTTCCCCAAAAAAATAATTTTTAATTTTTTTAATTTTTTAATAAAAAATAAAAATAAATAAAAATAAAAAGTCCACAAGTCTTAAAAGGGGACCCCCTTTTAATTTTTTTAAATTTTTAAATTTTTAAATTAATTTTTTAATTATTTTTTTAATTTTTAAATTCTTTTTTATTTTTTAATTTAATTTAATTTTTTAATTTATTTTTTATTTAAATAATTAATTTATTTTTATTTAAATAAAAATAAAAAATAAAAAAAATAAAAAAAAACAAAGTTAAAAAAAGGTCCCCAAACTTGGAACTTTAAGACTTGTGGACTTCAAATCCCAGAATTCCCCAGTAGGCTGGAGAATTCTAGGAGTTGAAGTCCACAAGTCTTAAAAGGGGATCCCCTTTTTATTTTTTTTATTTTTTTATTTTTAAATTAATTTTTAAATATTTTTTTAAAATTTTTAATTTTTAATTATTATTAAATTTTTTAATTTTTTAAAATTTATTTTTTATTTAAATAAAAAATAAAAATAAAAAAAATAAAATAAAAAAACAAAGTTAAAAAAAGGTCCCCAAACTTGGGACTTTAAGATTTGTGGACTTCAACTCCCAGAATTCTCCAGTTGGCTGGAGAATTCTAGGAGTTGAAGTCCACAAGTCTTAAAAGGGGACCCCTTTTAATTTTTTTAAATTTTTTAATTTTTTTATTGCTTTTTTAATTAATTTTTTAATAATTTCATTTTTTTAATTTTTTAATTTTTTAATTTTTATTTTATTTTTTATTTAAATAAAAAATAAAAAATAAATAAAAAAATTAAAGGTCCCCAAACTTGGGACTTTAAGACTTGTGGACTTAAACTCCCAGAATTCCCCAATTGGCTGGAGAATTCTATGAGTCGAAGTCAACAAGTCTTAAAAGGGGACCCCATTTTTATTTTTTTAAATTTTTTAATTAATTTTTCAATTTTTCAATTTTAATTTTATTTTTTAATGTATTTTTATTTAAATAAAAAAATAAAAAAAATAAAAATTAAAAATTAAAAAATTAAATTAAAAAAAGGGGTCCCCAAACTTGGGACTTTAAGACTTGTGGACTTCAACTCCCAGAATTCTAGAACATTCCAGAACATTTTAGAAAATTCTAGAACATTCCAGAAAATTTTAGAAAATTCCAGAAAATTCTAGAACATTCCAGAAAATTGTAGAAAATTCTAGAAAATTCCAGAAAAATCTAGAACATTTTAGAAAATTCTAGAACATTCCAGAAAAATCCAGAAAAATCAAGACAATTTCAGAAAATTCTGGAAAATTTCAGAAAAATCTAGAAAATTCTAGAACATTCCTGAAAATACTAGAACATTCCAGAACATTTTAGAAAATTCTAGAACATTTTAGAAAATACTAGAACATTTTAGAAAATTCTGGAAAATTACAGGAAATTCTAGAACATTTTAGAAAATTCTAGAACATTTTAGAAAATTCTAGAACATTTTGGAAAATTCTAGAACATTTTAGAAAATTCTAAAAAATTCTAGAACATTTTACAAAATTCTAGAACATTCTAGAACATTTTAGAAAATTCTAGAACATTTTAGAAAATTCTAGAACATTTTAGAAAATTCTGGAAAGTTACAGGAAATTCTAGAACATTTTAGAAAATTCTAGAACATTTTAGAAAATTCTAGAACATTTTGGAAAATTCTAGAACATTTTAAATTCTAGAACATTTTACAAAATTCTAGAACATTCTAGAACATTTTAGAAAATTCTAGAACATTTTAGAAAATTCTTAAACATTTTAGAAAATTCTAGAACATTTTAGAAAATTCTAGAACATTTTAGAAAATTCTAGAACATTTTAGAAAATTCTAGATTTTTGAAAAATCTAGAACATTTTAGAAAATTCCAGAACATTCTAGAACATTTTAGAAAATTCTAGAACATTCCAGAAAATTCTATAAAATTCCAGAAAATTCTAGAACATTTTAGAAAATTCCAGAACATTCCAGAAAATGTAGAAAATTCTAGAACATTCCAGAAAATTTTAGAAAATTCTAGAACATTCGAGAACATTCCAGAAAATTTTAGAAAATTCTAGAACATTTTAGAACATTCTAGAACATTTTAGAAAATTCTAGAAAATTCTACCACATTCCAGAAAATTCTAGAAAATTCCAGAAAATTCCACATTTTAAAAAATTCTAGAAAATTTCAGAAAATTCTAGAACATTCCAGAAAATTCTAGAACATTTTAGAAGTCTTAAAAGGGGACCCCCTTTTTATTTTTTTTATTTTTTTATTTTTTAATTAATTTTTAAATAATTTTTTAATTTTTTATAATTTTTTAGTTTAATTTTTTAATTTATTTTTTATTTAAATAAAAATAAAAAAAATAAAAATAAAAAAACAAAATTAAAAAAGGTCCCCAAACTCAGGACTTTAAGACTTGTGGACTTCAACTCCCAGAATTCCCCAATTGGCTGGAGAATTCTATGAGTCGAAGTCAACAAGTCTTAAAAGGGGACCCCCTTTTTATTTTTAAAAATTTTTAAATTAATTTTTCAATTTTAATTTTATTTTTTAATGTATTTTTTATTTAAATAAAAAATTAAAAAATAAAAATAAAAAAATAAAAAAATAAATTAAAAAAAGGGGTCCCCAAACTTGGGACTTGTGGACTTCAACTCCCGGAATTCTAGAACATTCCAGAAAATTTTGGAAAATTCCAGAAAATTTTAGAAAATTCCAGAAAATTCTAGAACATTCTAGAACATTCTAGAACATTTTAGAAAATTCTAGAACATTTTTGAAAATTCTAGAACATTTTAGAAAATTCTAGAACATTTTAGAAAATTCTAGAACATTTTAGAAAATTCTAGAACATTTTAGAAAATTCTAGAAAAATCTAGAACATTTTAGAAAATTCTACAACATTTTAGAAAATTCTAGAACATTTTAGAAAATTCTAGAACATTTTAGAAAATTCTAGAACATTTTAGAAAATTCTAGAACATTTAGAAAATTCTAGAAAATTCTAGAACATTTTAGAAAATTCTAGAACATTTTTGAAAATTCTAGAACATTTTAGAAAATTCTAGAACATTTTAGAAAATTCTAGAACATTTTAGAAAATTCTGGAACATTTTAGAAAATTCTAGAACATTTTGGAACATTCTAGAACATTCTGGAAAATTCTAGAACATTTTAGAAAATTTTAGAAAATTCTAGAACATTCTAGAAAATTCTAGAACGTTTAGAAAAATCTAGAACATTTTTGAAAATTCTAGAACATTTTAGGAAATTCTAGAACATTTTAGAAAATTCTAGAACATTTTAGAAAATTCTAGAAAAATCTAGAACATTTTAGAAAATTCTAGAACATTTTAGAAAATTCTAGAACATTTTTGGAAATTCTAGAACATTTTAGAAAATTCCAGAACATTTTAGAAAATTCCAGAACATTTTGGAAAATTCCAGGACATTCCGGAACATTTTAGAAAATTCTAGAACATTTTTGAAAATTCTAGAACATTTTTGAAAATTCTAGAACATTTTTGAAAATTCTAGAACATTTTTGAAAATTCTAGAACATTTTAGAAAATTCTAGAACATTTTTAAATCTAGAACATTTTTGAAAATTCTAGAACATTTTTGAAAATTCTAGAAAATTTTAGAAAATTCTAGAACATTTTAGAAAATTCTAGAACATTTTTGAAAATTCTAGAACATTTTTGAAAATTCTAGAACATTTTTGAAAATTCTAGAACATTTTTGAAAATTCTAGAACATTTTGGAACATTCTAGAACATTTTGGAACATTCTAGAACATTTTAGAAAATTCTAGAACATTGTAGAACATTGTAGAACATTTTAGAAAATTCTAGAACATTTTAGAAAATTCTAGAACGTTTAGAAAATTCTAGAACATTTTTGAAAATTCTAGAACATTTTAGAAAATTCTAGAACATTTTAGAAAATTCTAGAACATTTTAGAAAATTCTAGAACATTTTAGAAAATTCTAGAACATTTTGGAACATTCTAGAAAATTTTGGAACATTCTAGAACATTCTAGAAAATTCTAGAACATTCTAGAAAATTTTAGAACATTCTAGAACATTCTAGAACGTTTAGAAAATTCTAGAACGTTTAGAAAATTCTAGAACGTTTAGAAAATTCTAGAACATTCTAGAAAAATCTAGAACATTTTAGAAAATTCTAGAACATTTTAGAAAATTCTAGAACATTTTTGGAAATTCTAGAACATTTTAGAAAATTCCAGAACATTTTAGAAAATTCCAGAACATTTTGGAAAATTCCAGGACATTCCGGAACATTTTAGAAAATTCTAGAACATTTTAGAAAATTCTAGAACATTTTTGAAAATTCTAGAACATTTTTGAAAATTCTAGAACATTTTTGAAAATTCTAGAACATTTTAGAAAATTCTAGAACATTTTTAAATCTAGAACATTTTTGAAAATTCTAGAAAATTTTAGAAAATTCTAGAACATTTTAGAAAATTCTAGAACATTTTTGAAAATTCTAGAACATTTTTGAAAATTCTAGAACATTTTTGAAAATTCTAGAACATTTTTGAAAATTCTAGAACATTTTTGAAAATTCTAGAACATTTTGGAACATTCTAGAACATTTTGGAACATTCTAGAACATTTTAGAAAATTCTAGAACATTGTAGAACATTTTAGAAAATTCTAGAACATTTTAGAAAATTCTAGAACGTTTAGAAAATTCTAGAACATTTTTGAAAATTCTAGAACATTTTAGAAAATTCTAGAACATTTTAGAAAATTCTAGAACATTTTAGAAAATTCTAGAACATTTTGGAACATTCTAGAAAATTTTGGAACATTCTAGAACATTCTAGAAAATTCTAGAACATTCTAGAAAATTTTAGAACATTCTAGAACATTCTAGAACGTTTAGAAAATTCTAGAACGTTTAGAAAATTCTAGAACGTTTAGAAAATTCTAGAACATTTTTGAAAAATCTAGAACATTTTAGAAAATTCTAGAACATTTTTGAAAAATCTAGAACATTTTAGGAAATTCTAGAACATTTTAGAAAATTCTAGAACATTTTAGAAAATTCTAGAACATTTTAGAAAATTCTAGAACATTTTAGAAAATTCTAGAAAAATCTAGAACATTTTAGAAAATTCTAGAACATTTTAGAAAATTCTAGAACATTTTAGAAAATTCTAGAACATTTTTGGAAATTCCAGAACATTTTAGAAAATTCCAGAACATTTTAGAAAATTCCAGAACATTTTGGAAAATTCTAGGACATTCCGGAACATTTTAGAAAATTCTAGAACATTTTTGAAAATTCTAGAACATTTTAGAAAATTCTAGAACATTTTTGAAAATTCTAGAACATTTTTGAAAATTCTAGAACATTTTTGAAAATTCTAGAACATTTTTAAATCTAGAACATTTTTGAAAATTCTAGAACATTTTTGAAAATTCTAGAACATTTTAGAAAATTCTAGAACATTTTAGAAAATTCTAGAACATTTTTGAAAATTCTAGAACATTTTGGAACATTCTAGAACATTTTGGAACATTCTAGAACATTTTGGAACATTTTAGAACATTCTAGAACATTGTAGAAAATTCTAGAAAATTCTAGAACATTTTAGAAAATTCTAGAACATTTTAGAAAATTCTAGAACATTTTAGAAAATTCTAGAAAAATCTAGAACATTTTAGAAAATTCTAGAACATTTTAGAAAATTCTAGAACATTTTAGAAAATTCTAGAACATTTTTGGAAATTCCAGAACATTTTAGAAAATTCCAGAACATTTTAGAAAATTCCAGAACATTTTGGAAAATTCTAGGACATTCCGGAACATTTTAGAAAATTCTAGAACATTTTTGAAAATTCTAGAACATTTTAGAAAATTCTAGAACATTTTAGAAAATTCTAGAACATTTTTGAAAATTCTAGAACATTTTTGAAAATTCTAGAACATTTTTAAATCTAGAACATTTTTGAAAATTCTAGAACATTTTTGAAAATTCTAGAACATTTTTGAAAATTCTAGAACATTTTAGAAAATTCTAGAACATTTTAGAAAATTCTAGAACATTTTTGAAAATTCTAGAACATTTTGGAACATTCTAGAACATTTTGGAACATTCTAGAACATTTTGGAACATTCTAGAACATTCTAGAACATTGTAGAAAATTCTAGAAAATTCTAGAAGATTTTAGAAAATTCTAGAACATTTTAGAAAATTCTAGAACATTTTAGAAAATTCTGGAAAATTACAGAAAATTCTAGAACATTTTAGAAAATTCTAACATTTTAGAAAATTCTAGAACATTTTAGAAAATTCTAGAACATTTTGGAAAATTCTAGAACATTTTGGAAAATTGTAGAACATTTTGGAAAATTCTAGAACATTTTGGAACATTTTAGAACATTTTAGAACATTCTAGAACATTTTAGAACATTTTAGAAAATTCTAGAACATTTTAGAAAATTCTAGAACATTTTAGAAAATTCTAGAACATTTTTGAAAAATCCAGAACATTTCAGAAAAATCTAGAACATTTTAGAAAATTCCAGAACATTCCGGAAAATTCTGGAACATTCCGGAAAATTCTAGAACATTCCGGAAAATTCTAGAACATTTTAGAAAATTCTAAAAAATTCTAGAACATTTTAGAAAATTCTAGAACATTTTAGAAAATTCTAGAACATTGTAGAAAATTCTAGAACATTTTAGAAAATTCTAGAACATTGTAGAAAAATCTAGAACATTGTAGAAAAATCTAGAACATTCCAGAAAAATCTAGAACATTTTAGAAAATTCTAGAACATTTTAGAAAAATCTAGAACATTTTAGAAAATTCCAGAAAAATCTAGAACATTTTAGAAAATTCCAGAAAATCTAGAACATTTTAGAAAATTCTAGAACATTCCAGAACATTTTGGAAAATTCTGGAACATTCTAGAACATTCCAGAAAATTTTAGAAAATTCTAGAACATTCCAGAAAATTCTAGAACATTCCAGAAAATTCTATAAAATTCCAGAACATTCCAGAACATTTTAGAAAATTCCAGAACATTCCAGAAAATTCTAGAAAATTCTAGAACATTCCAGAAAATTTTAGAAAATTCTAGAACATTCCAGAAAATTCTAGAACATTTTAGAAAATTCCAGAAAATTCTAGAACATTTCCGAAAATTCTAGAACATTCCAGAAAATTCTAGAACATTTTAGAAAATTCTAGAAAATTCTACCACATTCCAGAACATTTTAGAAAATTCTAGAAAATTCCACAACATTTTAGAAAATTCTAGAAAATTCAAGAACATTCCAGAAAATTCTAGAACATTCCAGAAAATTCTAGAACATTTTAGAAGTCTTAAAAGGGGACCCCTTTTTTATTTTTTTTATTTTGTTATTTTTTAATTAATTTTTAATTAATTTTTTAATTTTTTTTAATTTTTTAGTTTAATTTTTTAATTTATTTTTTATTTAAATAAAAAATAAAAATAAATAAAAATAAAAAAACAAAATTAAAAAAAGGTCCCCAAACTCGGGACTTCAAGACTTGTGGACTTCAAATCCCAGAATTCCCCAGTTGGCTGGAGAATTCTAGGAGTCGAAGTCCACAAGTCTTAAAAGGGGACCCCCTTTTTATTTTGTAAAATTTTAAAATTAATATTTTAATTCTTTTTTTAATTTTTTAACTTTTTAATTCGTTTTTTTTTAATTTTATTTTTTAATTTATTTTTATTTAAATAAAAATAAAAATAAAATAAATAAATAAAATTTAAAAAAGTGGTCCCCAAACTTGGGACTTTAAGACTTGTGGACTTCAACGCCCAGAATTCCCCAGTTGGCTGGAGAATTCTAGGAGTCGAAGTCCACAGGTGTTAAAACGGGACCCCTTTTTATTTTTTAAAATTTTAAAATTAATTTTAAAATTAATTTTTTATTTTTTTTTATTTTTTATTTTTTTATTTTAATTTTTTTTAATTTATTTTTTATTTAAATAAAAAATAAAAATAAATAAAAATAAAAAATAAAAAATAAAAAAACAAAATTAAAAAAAGGTCCCCAAACTCGGGACTTCAAGTCTTGTGGACTTCAAATCCCACAATTTTTTTTATTTTTTTATTATTTTTTTTAACTTTTAATTTTATTTTTTAATTTATTTTTTATTTAAATAAAAATAAATAAAAATAAATAAAATAAATAAATAAAATTTAAAAAAGTGGTCCCCAAACTTGGGACTTTAAGACTTGTGGACTTCAACTCCCAGAATTCCCCAGTTGGCTGGAGAATTCTAGGAGTCGAAGTCCACAAGTCTTAAAAGGGGACCCCCTTTTTATTTTTAAAAATTTTTAAATTTTTTAATTAATTTTTTAATTCTTTTTTAATTTTTAAAAATTTTTAATTCTTTTTTTTATTTTTTATTTTTTAATTTATTTTTATTTAAATAAAAATGAATAAAAATAAATAAAATTTAAAAAAGTGGTCCCCAAACTTGGGACTTTAAGACTCATGGACTTCAACTCCCAGAATTCCCCAGTTGGCTGGAGAATTCTAGGAGTCGAAGTCCACAAGTCTTAAAAGGGGACCCCCTTTTTATTTTGTAAAATTTTTAAATTTTTAAATTAATTTTTTAATTCTTTTTTAATTTTTAAAATTTTTTAATTCTTTTTTTTATTTTTTATTTTTTAATTTATTTTTATTTAAATAAAAATGAATAAAAATAAATAAAATTTAAAAAAGTGGTCCCCAAACTTGGGACTTTAAGACTCATGGACTTCAACTCCCAGAATTCCCCAGTTGGCTGGAGAATTCTAGGAGTCGAAGTCCACAAGTCTTAAAAGGGGACCCCCTTTTTATTTTTTAAAATTTTTAAATTTTTAAATTAATTTTTTAATTCTTTTTTAATTTTTAAAAATTTTTAATTCTTTTTTTTATTTTTTATTTTTTAATTTATTTTTATTTAAATAAAAATGAATAAAAATAAATAAAATAAATAAAATTTAAAAAAGTGGTCCCCAAACTTGGGACTTTAAGACTCATGGACTTCAACTCCCAGAATTCCCCAGTTGGCTGGAGAATTCTAGGAGTCGAAGTCCACAGGTGTTAAAACGGGACCCCTTTTTATTTTTTTAAATTTTTAAATTTTTAAATTAATTTTTAAATTAATTTTTTAATTATTTTTTTATTTTTCTAATTTTTTAATTTTTAATTTTTAATTTTATTTTTTATTTTTTATTTAAATAAATAAATAAAAAAAATAAAAAAAAGGTCCCCAAACTCGGGACTTTAAGACTTGTGGATTTCAAATCCCAGAATTCCCCAGTTGGCTGGAGAATTCTCGGAGTCGAAGTCCACAAGTCTTAAAAGGGGACCCCTTTTTATTTTTTTGAATTTTTAAATTTTTTAATTAGTTTTTTAATTAATTTTTAAATTAATTTTTTATTTTTCTAATTGTTTAATTTTTTAATTTATTTTTTATTTAAATAAAAAATAAAAATAAAAATAAATTTAAAAAAAATTTAAAAAAAGGTCCCCAAACCTGGGACTTTAAGACTTGTGGACTTCAACTCCCAGAATTCCCCAGTAGGCTGGAGAATTCTAGGAGTCGAAGTCCACAAGTCTTAAAAGAGGACCCCTTTTTATTTTTTTGTTATTTTTTATTTTTTATTTTTTTTAATTTTTATTTTTTAATTTTTATTTGATTTTTTAATTTATTCTTTATTTAAATAAAAAAATAAAAAATTAAAATTAAAAAATAAAATTAAAAAGAGGTCCCCAAACTTGGGACTTTAAGACTTGTGGACTTCAACTCCCAGAATTCCCAAGTTGGCTGGAGAATTCTAGGAGTCGAAGTCCACAGGTGTTAAAACAGGACCCCTTTTTATTTTTTTAAATTTTTAAATTTTTAAATTAATTTTTTAATTATTTTTTTAATTTTTAATTTTTAATTTTTTTATTTTAATTTTATTTATTTTATTTATTTTTTATTTAAATAAATAAAAAAAAAAAAAAAGGTCCCCAAACTCGGGACTTTAAGACTTGTGGATTTCAAATCCCAGAATTCCCCAGTTGGCTGGAGAATTCTAGGAGTCGAAGTCCACAAGTCTTAAAAGGGGACCCCTTTTTATTTTTTTGAATTTTTAAATTTTTAAATTAGTTTTTTATTTAATTTTTAAATTAATTTTTTATTTTTCTAATTGTTTAATTTTTTAATTTTAATTTTATTTTTTAATTTATTTTTTATTTAAATAAAAAATAAAGATAAAAATAAATTTAAAAAAAATTAAAAAAAGGTCCCCAAACTTGGGACTTTAAGACTTGTGGACTTCAATTCCCAGAATTCCCCAGTAGGCTGGAGAATTCTAGGAGTCGAAGTCCACAAGTCTTAAAAGAGGACCCCTTTTTATTTTATTTTTATTTTTTTTAATTTTAATTTTTTTAATTTGTATTTGATTTTTTAATTTATTCTTTATTTAAATAAAAAAATAAAAAATTAAAATTAAAAAATAAAATTAAAAAGAGGTCCCCAAACTTGGGACTTTAAGACTTGTGGACTTCAACTCCCAGAATTCCCTAGTTGGCTGGAGAATTCTAGGAGTTGAAGTCCACAGGTGTTAAAACAGGACCCCTTTTTATTTTTTAAAAATTTTAAATTTTTAAATTAATTTTTTAATTATTTTTTAATTTTTAATTTTTTATTTTTTTATTTTAATTTTATTTATTTTATTTATTTTTTATTTAAATAAAAAATAAATAAAAAATAAATAAAATAAATAAAATAAAATAAAAAAAGGTCCCCAAACTTGGGACTTTAAGACTTGTGGACTTCAACTCCCAGAATTCCCTAGTTGGCTGGAGAATTCTAGGAGTCGAAGTCCACAGGTGTTAAAACAGGACCCCTTTTTACTTTTTTTAAATTTTTAAATTAATTTTTTAATTATTTTTTTAATTTTTAATTTTTAATTTTTTTATTTTAATTTTATTTTTTTTATTTATTTTTTATTTAACCCTGCTGTTCTGTTCGGGTCGTATGTGACCCGAAGCCAAGTTTGAGTCCCTGTAAAAAATTTTCCCTGCATATCTGAAACTTGAAATTTCATGACTATCCATCACTTCAGGGGTTCTCTCTATGAGAATTTTTTTTGGGGGGTGGGGGGCTTAGTTTTTGCTGGGCAAAAAAAGTTACAAATCTTCTGTTCGGGTCACATACGACCCGGACCGAAAACTCTTCATTTGAAGTGCTTATGTTTGGTCAATTTGAAAACTTTTTTCACTTGGAAAGTACTCTGAACATTTCTGCACACAATGATATGAAAATTGAAATGAAAAAAGTAAATCTTATTGGTTTATTTTGCGGATATAATGCACGCCCCCCCGTTTTTGTGATTTTTTTTTTCAATTTATGGATAGTTTTGCTTGCAAAATGCATTCTATTTTACTAAAGTTGGTGTGGGATTGGTAGCTTGAACATTTCTGAATATAAGAAAAATATAAAGGAACTGAAAAAAATGATTCTTATTGGTTTTTTAATATCAGAAATAAGGCCTCCCCCCCCCCTCGGCTGCTTGCAACCATTTTCACTTTTTATTTTTTTATCCTCCAAATCCGAAATATTCTTTAAAATCTTAGGCATTCATTTACTCAATTTAACAATGCTGATCATCAAAAAATATTTTTGGGGTGGTGGCTAATTGTTTTCTGGGCAAAAAAAAATCATAACTTCGAGTCTGTTTCTGTTCGTATATGACCGGACCAAAAATAATTTTTTTAGGTACTTGAATTTGATCTTTTTGAAAACTTTTTCAACTGGAAAACTAGTTTGAACATTTATGAACATAATGATATGAAAATTGAACTGGAAAAATTGAGACTTATATTTTTATTTTGATCAAAAAGCCCCTCCCCCCCATCCTTTTTTAATTTCGTGTCAATTTCTATTTTTTTAAGGCTACAAATCCCTAAGGAATTTCCCCCCAAAAGGTTTGATATACTAAATTGAACATTTCTGAATATAAGAAAAATATAAATGAACTGAAAAAAATGGTTCTTATTGGTTTATTTTTGCCACAAAAAGGCCACCCCCCACCCCCGGCCTTGCTATGTGCCATTATTGTCACTGTTTATACATATTTGTCTAGAAATATTTGGAATATCCTTTTGAAAATCAACCACATTGTAGCCAGAGGACTAATTTTATGAAACAAATCCATTTTACTAAAAAAAAGTATGTAAGTTTGAAATTAACAGCATAATTTTTATATAAATTGAAATAATTGAACACGGGGGGAGGCATACATTTATGTGCAAAATAAACCAATATGCATCAATTTTTCCAGTTCAATTTTCATATCATTATGTTCAGAAATGTTCAAGCTACCAATCCCACACAAACTTTAGTAAAATAGAATGTATTTTGCTAGCAAAACTATCCATAAAGTGAAGACTATTTAAAAAAAACGGGGGGGCATGCATTTCATCAACAAAATAAACCAATATGCATCAATTTTTCAAGTTCAATTTTCATATCATTATGTTCAGAAATGTTCAAGCTACCAATCCCATACCAACTTTAGTAAAATAGAATGCATTTTGCAAGCAAAACTATCCATAAATTGAAAAAAATTTCACAAAAATGGGGGGGGCGTGCATTATATCCGCAAAATAAACCAATAAGATTTACTTTTTTCATTTCAATTTTCATATCATTGTGTGCAGAAATGTTCAGACTACTTTCCAAGTGAAAAAAGCTTTCAAAAAGACCAAACATAAGCACTGCAAATGAAGAGTTTTCGGTCCGGGTCAGGGTGACCCGGGAACAGAAGATTTGTTACTTTTCTTAAACAGAACAGCAGGGTTAAATAAAAAATAAAAAAAATAAAAAAAAGGTCCCCAAACTCGGGACTTTAAGACTTGTGGATTTCAAATCCCAGAATTCCCCAGTTGGCTGGAGAATTCTAGGAGTCGAAGTCCACAAGTCTTAAAAGGGGACCCCTTTTTATTTTTTTGGATTTTTAAATTTTTTAATTAGTTTTTTAATTAATTTTTAAATTAATTTTTTATTTTTCTAATTGTTTAATTTTTTAATTTTAATTTTATTTTTTAATTTATTTTTTATTTAAATAAAAAAATAAAAAAATAAAAAAAAAATTAAAAAAAGTGGTCCCCAAACTTGGGACTTTAAGACTTGTGGACTTCAAATCCCAGAATTCCCCAGTTGGCTGGAGAATTCTAGGAGTCGAAGTCCACAGGTGTTAAAACGGGACCCCTTTTAATTTTTTTAAATTTTTAAATTTTTAAATTAATTTTTAAATTAATTTTTTAATTATTTTTTTATTTTTCTAATTTTTTAATTTTTAATTTTTAATTTTTTATTTTATTTTTTATTTAAATAAATAAAAAAATAAATAAAAAAATTTAAAAAAGGTCCCCAAACTCGGGACTTTAAGACTTGTGGATTTCAAATCCCAGAATTCCCCAGTTGGCTGGAGAATTCTAGGAGTCGAAGTCCACAAGTCTTAAAAGGGGACCCCTTTTTATTTTTTTGAATTTTTAAATTTTTTAATTAATTTTTTAATTAATTTTTAAATTAATTTTTTATTTTTCTAATTGTTTAATTTTTTAATTTATTTTTTATTTAAATAAGAAATAAAAATAAAAAAAAATTTAAATTTTTTTTTAAAAAAGGTCCCCAAACTTGGTACTTTAAGACTTGTGGACTTCAACTCCCAGAATTCCCCAGTAGGCTGGAGAATTCTAGGAGTCGAAGTCCACAAGTCTTAAAAGAGGACCCCTTTTTATTTTATTTTAATTTTATTTTTTTAATTTTTATTTGATTTTTTAATTTATTCTTTATTTAAATAAAAAAATAAAAAATTAAAATTAAAAAATAAAATTAAAAAGAGGTCCCCAAACTTGGGACTTTAAGACTTGTGGACTTCAACTCCCAGAATTCCCAAGTTGGCTGGAGAATTCTAGGAGTCGAAGTCCACAGGTGTTAAAACAGGACCCTTTTATTTTTTAAAATTTTAAAATTAATTTTTTAATTATTTTTTTAATTTTTAATTTTTAATTTTTTTATTTTTATTTTATTTTTTTTATTTATTTTTTATTTAAATAAAAAATAAAATAAATAAATAAATAAATTTTAAATTTTTTTAAAAAGGTCCCCAAACTTGGGACTTTAAGACTTGTGGACTTCAACTCCCAGAATTCCCTAGTTGGCTGGAGAATTCTAGGAGTCGAAGTCCACAAGTCTTAAAAGGGGACCCCCTTTTTAATTTTTTAATTTTTAATTTTTAAAATTTTATTTTTAATGTATTTTTTATTTTAATAATAATAATAAAAATAAAAATAATTAAAAAACAAAATTAAAAAAAGGTCCCCAAACTTGGGACTTTAAGACTTGTGGACCTCAACTTCCAGAATTCCCAAGTTGGCTGGAGAATTCTAGGAGTCGAAGTCCATAAGTCTTAAAAGGTGACCCCCTTTTTAATTTTTTTAATTTTAATTTTTTTAATTTTTCAATTTTTAATTTTAATTTTTTTTAAAATTTAAATTTTTTAATTTAAATTTTTCATTTTTTTTTTAATTTTAATTTTTTTAAAAAAATTTAAATTTAATTTTTTTTTAACTTACCTCAACTTCGCCATGATTTTCAACTTTAGGTTTCTGGGCGCAATATCAATTGATGGTCCCTCCGGCCTGAGACCCATTTTATCCCCATCACCCCCTTTGGAATTCAATGCTCCCCAAGATGTGAACAATTAAAAATTACCCCCCTTTTTTTTTCATATTTGTACAAAAGAGCGAAAACATTTAGGTGAAACCTGGGATCATTTTGTATCCAAAAGAACAACACTCCTAACCACTGCCTTAACATTTCTCTCCACCTACAGGCCTTCCCCTGCATTTCCACCGGGGTTTTTGGTAAGTACCAAGGCAGGAAAGAGAGAAAAGTGGTGGGCAGGTTTAACTCCCCAGATCTCCAGCAATTTCAAGTGTTTCTACACAGGCTACCCCAATGACGCTGCTGCGGAGGTTGTTCTCAACACATTACGCAACTGGCTAGAAGACAACAAGGACAAGGTGAGGGTCCACATAAAACTTGAAGATATTTGGACTTCAACTCCCAGAATTCCACAGCCAGCGAATGCTGGCTGGGGAATTCTGGGAGTTGAAGTCCAGATATCTTCAAGTGGCCAAGGTTGGGAAACACTGATTTAGATAAATAGAAAGGCTCCTCCATTTATAACCATCTGTTTAGTGACAAAAGTTAAAGCAACAGTGAAAAAAAAAACATGCCTGTGTTAGAAATCACTTCAAAGAAGGTAAATACGGATGTGTCAGACCACAAGGAGGATTGAGAAATAACTTTATTAAAAAATTGCTTGGCCTAAGTAGAGCTACCTCAACGCCGAAGGAGGAGTTGTTACACCTAACCCGAACAGTTAATTTGAGACCGTATCTTTAACCCTTGGGCTGGGCCAGTTGCAAGCTATGCATGAAGGCGGGGGCCCCACCCATTTTTTTAAAAGGCCATGCTGAACTCCCCCCCCTCCCCAACTTCTTTCTGCTGCTAACCGTGGTTATTATCTTGGCCAGGTCGAGCGACTTATCGTCTGTGTTTTCCTGGAAAAGGACGATGAAATTTATAAGGAGAAGCTGCCCAAGTTTTTCCCTATCGGTGAGTCACTGGTTGGCGCCTCTATTCATACAAATCTAAATAATAATAGTAATAGTAATAGTAATAATAATAATAATAATAATAATAATAATAATAATAATAATAAATTCAATGTTTTCTCAAGTTGGGCAACTTTAAGACTTTAAGAATTCTGGGAGTTAAAAGTCCACGCGTCTTAAAGTTGCCCAAGTTGAGGAAAGTGACCAATCTGGGTGGTGAAAGGACCATCCATGGGAACCTCACTCTCCCTCCTCTCATTTCCAGCTTGACCCCATGCTCCGAAGGTGGTAAGCAATTCCCAGCATGGTGTGCAAAAATGGGAAAACGCATGTTGGTGATTTGGCCCCTAATACCTTCTCGCCTGCTTTTTTTCGCTCACTAAAACTCGTGCTTCCTCTGGTTCAACTTTGGAAGAAATACAGGAAGCCCCCTGAAGGGAATCTCCTGTCCTGCCCAGGTAGCCAAAGAACAACGAACCTTCTCGAGGCCGGAAACAGCCTCTTCCCCAAATTCTGGTGGGTCCAGTAGGTTTGTGCTTCGCCCACCCCAGGCTCCAAAGGCTTCCCAGGTTAAAACCGCCCTCCCCCATCCCCCTGGAGGCTCTCTGGAAGCCAAAACCGCCCTCCCAGAGCCTCCGTGCAAGCCAAAAACCAGCTGGCTGGCACACACATGCACATTGGAGCTGAGCTAGGGCAACGGCTCGTGTGCCAGCAGATATGGCTCCCTGTGCCACCTGTGCCATAGGTTTGCCATCACTGCCCTAAAACCTTATTCGTTTAGTGGATGAAGCTACGAGACTGGGAAAAAGGGACTTTCCACTGGTCCTCACACTTATGACCAAAGCAGCATAGCTACGTGATCAAAATTTGGACATGTATATTTGTAACAGAGGCCACTAAATTATTATACGACAATAGAAAGAGAGAGGGATTTGGACTTCCCAATTGGGAAATTTATCATCAAGCTGCAGTATTAATTTGGATTACGCTTAGAAATAAAAGGAGTTTTAATGTTGGAAGGATTCAACTTCCAAATTGGCTGGCATGCCTTTATATGGGGGGAGGGCCACAAAAATCACATCTACTTCCAAGACACAATATAAGGGACTCCCTGCTGGAAATTTGGCTCAAAATTAAAAATGAGCATTATAAAAATAAATCCCCCAATGGTTATCGATAATGGAAGAAATTATCGACCCAAATTTATTGAATGAGGGATAAAATAGCAACGTATCAACAACTCCTGGACAACCAAAACAAGGGCACAAAGCTAGGCAGCGCAACTTCAGGAGGGCTCAGTCCCCAATGCAGGGCAGGAAGGGTTAAAAGAATGGCAGGTAACAAGGAGGGGCAAAAGAACAGGAACGAATAAACCAGAATATGGCTTTTAATGGGCATAACACTCCCACCTTTGGGGAAAGGAAGCCAACAGGCCTAGAATCATCTCAATGAAGTCAGGGGGAAAAAAAGCAAATTTAAGAGAAGAACGAGAACAAGTAGCAGTTGGTCATAATTCCTTCTGCCCTTTGCAAACACAGATAAAGTTTAATGCTGACTTTTAAATTTTATTCATGTGTGCGCTGCCCGCTTGGCTCCGAAAACTGACTCTTCACACGCTGTATTGCTCCATCGTGTCCCCACCGTCCCTCCAGAAGGTGCCCCAAAGACCCACGGTGGTTTCTGGCAACTGGGGCTCGCGCGGGGCGCTGCTTTGTCGGAAAACGGGCGGCAACTCTTACCCTGAAATCCTTCTTCCCAGCAGATCCCGACGAGGAGCCTCTGTCCTCAAAGCTCTGAAGTGGCTTCCTGCCGATCCCGCTGTTTCTCTGCAGGAGGAGACGCCGGATCTTTTCCGAAGGAGGAGAGCTAGAAAGAAAACACCTTCCCTGCTTCCCCAGCCCCCCTGTGGCCGCAATTCCACAATAAAAATGCAAAAATACGTTTGTGCCTGGTGGATGGATGGGGGGAGTGAGCAGAAGCAGGACTCGGATTTCATGTCACACACCCACACAGAGAGAGAAGTACATCCACCTACTACTTGATCCACACGCACCCTGGTTTATCCTGAATACATTTAAGCCACTGAGAGTTTTAAACCTTCCCTTTCAGCAGACAAATTGACCGCGGCTAGCAATTTTCGGCTAAAATGGCTAAAGAAACAAGAGGGAAAATATAAGAAAGTGGTTGTTCTGCGTCTCAGAGAAATCGGGACAAAACCGACTTTTTCTGCTCAACTTTCTGCAAACACAGGGCAGCGGGTTGCTAGATGCCAGCGGCCAAGGGATGGCCCCGGGGACATGATGCAAGCCACCACCACCCCAAAAAAAGGCCCAGCTGCAGGTGATGGTTCAACAGCAGGGAAGACGTGAAGCAGCTGTGCCCTGAACTCTGAGCAGGGTGGATTTGATTTAAATCAGGTTGATTGAAATCCCAATTGAAGTCGCTAGTAAAACAAGGCTTGATTTACATCATAATTTTTAAAGGGCAGCTGTCACCTCTTGTCCTGCAGCGGTTCCTCCTCTGACCCGCGGTTGACTCACCGACAGTCTCGATATTGCAGAATATGCAACCTCATGCTGCATAACCTAAGCGGAATAAACTGAATTCATGAATGTTACTTGAACGGAAAACTAACTTTACATAGAAATGTCACAAAAGGGACTTTTGTCTACCTGTGTTTCCTGCCTTGCCAAGAGCTTGGTCTCCCCAGAACCACCGTCCTTCGATCAGTTTCCACTTTCTCACACACACAAAAAAGCCCTTACGGTATACAGGTAGTCCTCAACCTCTGACAATGGAGCCCAGAATTTCTGTCTCCGAGAGAGAACGTTGCAACTCAACCTCCTTTTATGAGGAATTGTTCATTTTCTTGCCATTGTCGTTATGCGAATCCCCGCAGTTGTTAACAAAGTAACACATCTGGGAAGGGACTCTAACTTCCCCCGTTGAGTTTGCTTGTCAGAAGGCCGCAAAAGGCCTCGTGACACTGTGACCGCCACAAATGTAAACCCGTTGCCAAAGCCATCGCGTGACCATTCAACAGTCACATGACCATTAAACACAGAAAATGGTTGCTTTTTTTCAGTGCTGTTGTCATTTCGAGCGGTCACTAAATGAATTGTTATAAGTTGAGGACTACCTGTAGATGACAGCCTTACTTTAGAAGTGGGGGGGGGAAGAGACCAAAGAGATAGGACTTAAATTCAGGAAAGCAACTGATGAGGAATTTGGGGATCCGAGAAAGACTGACTTCTCTAACCGGCCGGTCTCTGGAAAGATGGAAGCCCCATCCAAAGTTGACCAGAGCTTGCCCCACACATTCCCCCGCTAAATGTTATTCCCTCCCAAGCTTGAGGACTAGGATCTTGCTATGTGCAGCTTGCGAAGGACAATCCCCCCCCCCCCAAATGCTTGCCTCTCTGTGTGTGTGTGTGTGTGGCCTTCCTATCATAGAAACGTAGAAGACTGACGGCAGAAAAAGACCTCCTGGTCCATCTAGTCTGCCCTTCTACTATTTCCTGTATTTTATCTTAGGGTGGATCGATGTTTATTCCAGGCAGGTTTCAATTCAGTGACTGTGGACTTACCAACCGCATCTGCTGGAAGTTTGTTCCGAGCCTCTACTACTTTTCAGTCAAATAATATTTTACTATCCCACAAACACTTAGAGAGAAGAGCCAAAAAAAACCCAGGTGGTCTGACCGGCCTCCCCTTTAATAAAACACAGAAGAGTGTAACAACGAAAGCAGGGAAAAATATATAATAATAAACAAACCAAGAGAGTGAGACGGGCAGCAGGGGACGATCACCATTTACAAGCACAGACGAGGCTGCCCAGCGAGTTTGGAGGGGGGGGGAGAGTGGGAGGAGGGGGAACACGGGGGAGACGGGGGGGGGACGCCGGGATGGGAGGGGGGGAAGAGGGAGAGAGAAAGAGGGAGGGAGAAGGGGAGAAGGGGTGGGTGGGGCTGGCTGTCCAGCCACCCGCCTCACTCCTACCCCCTCCCCTCCCCTCTATTTATACAGGATGTCGTAGTGTCCCGGTCTGTAGAGTAGATACACTTTGGGCTCTGAGCCTTCGGGGAAGACGTGGGGGTTGGTGGTCCCTCCTTCGCCCCGATCCATGTACTCCACCTGGATGGAGACGTTGAGGGCCTGGGCCAGGGCGATGATGTGGATGTGGTCGCTCTCCTTGCACATAGGTTCCACCTCCTGCAAAAGACACCAAGCAGGCCTTGAGGAGGAGTCAGCGCCCCCAGGCCGGCAACCGAGCTCTTCCGCCTTCAAGAGGACTGGAAACACAGGCCCGAGGTTAAGAGGAGCAGCCTGTAGGTTTTATAAACAAAACACAAGCTTGCTGGATCTGTGGACGCCTCGGGTACCAGATTCCTAGTCTGGATTATGACTGAGTGGAGGAAGGGAGTCTAAATCCTGACCTTTGACCCATCCAGGAGTAAACAACGTGGTGCCCCCGCCCTCATCATACCCACTCGGGTTTCGGGTCGTTTACAGGATGCCTTCCCATGGGCCTTAGTGTTTGGGAGCTATAGCAATAGCCTTTAGATTCTATCATGGTTCCTAGTGGACTTCAACTCCCAGAATTCCCCAGCTTCCTGTCTACTTCTGCCTGCTGGCTGGAGAATTCTGGGACTTGAAGTCCACACAGGATAATAGCAATAGTACTTAGACTTATACACCCCTTCACAGTGCTTTTACAGCCCCATTGTTGGATCCAACATGCCCCCCACCACCACAACCCTGTCATGAATGCTTGGCATTGCAATTGTGACTTAGAAATCCCACAGCCAATTTATTGCGAATAATCACAGAGTATTAGCATCGCAGCCACATCTTGACTTCCATTTGGTGGTTTCAAGATGGGTGGACTTCAACTCCCAGAGTTCCCCAGGGAAGTGGAAGTCCACCCACCTTAAATCTGGCTGAGAAAAACTGTTCCAGGCCAACCAGTAGCCAGTGTTTCATCATTACTCCCTCCAAGGCTGCTCAAATTCCATGAGCAAATTTCCTTTTTATCACAAGGACTAGAAACTTCACAACGAAGGCTACAGATTGAAAAGTGTAAGGGCTCCAGCTGCAGAGAGACTAATGCCCTGCTCCATGTCCCTTTCGAGCCAGCCTCCCCACCGGCCCCCTGACCTGCTGGCAAAACTCCTTGATGTTCCGCCCTCCCTCGATGAAGTGCTCGAAGAACTTGTTCTCTCGTTGCAAGTAGCCGGACGTCAGCAGCCGCAGGTAGACGACGAGGTAATCGGAGGTGCTCTGGTCGTTGAACGAGGACAACAGCTCCCCGACCGTCACCTGTTTCTCCACTTGCTCTATCAGGTCCATGAACTGCAGGGGTGCAAAGGGGGAATTTTTAGGGGAGGGGGAAGGGTCCCAACGAAGGAAGACCCCTCCCAGGCTTTCTCCTTCCTTGCCAAGGCATCTGGCCATTCCCAAATCCATCCACCCCTCCCCGCCCAAAAAAAAATATTCCGTGCTTTTTAAAGTTCTCTCTGAACTTGACTTATGACCATAATGGAACCTCAAATTTCTGTTGCTAAGTGATTTTTGTCCTGTTTTACCATCTTAGAAACATAGAAGATTGACGGCAGAAAAAGAGCTCCTGGTCCATCTAGTCTGCCCTTATTTATTTATTTTATTTTATTTATTTTATTTTATTTATTTTATTTATTTTATTTATTTTATTTATTGGATTTATATGCCGCCCCTCTCTGGAGACTCGGAGCGGCTAACAGTAACAATAAAACAGTGTACAATAGTAATCTAATACTAAAAACGATTTAAAAACCCATTAATATAAAAACCAAACATACATACATACATACATACCATGCATACATACATACATACCATTCTTATACTATTTCCTTATTTTATCTTAGGATGGATATATGTTTATCCCAGGCATCTTTCAACGCAGTTACTGTGGATTTACCAACCATGTCTGCTGGAAGCTTGTTCCAAGCATCTACTACTCTTTCAGTCAAGTATTTTCTCACTTGTTCTTGTGTTCACTTTCCTCTTAAAAACACTTCCCTCCTGAACTTTAACCCTTTCACATATTTAAATGTTTCAATCGTGTCCCCCCTTTCCCTTCTGTCCTCCAGACTGTACAGATTGAGTCCATGAAGTCTTTCCTGCTAAGTTTTATGCCTAAGACCTCCCACCATCTTTCTTTCCACCGTCGTTAAGTGAAACGGTTAGGAACACAGTTGTTAAGGGAATTTTCCTTTTTGCCCATCAAATCTGCTCTTCAGAAGCTCACGAAAGATCACAAATACAAGCAGAGCACCTGGATTTTGTCAGAGACGAGGTTCAGAAAATCTTAAAAGTTGTGGAGCTTGGAGACCCCCCCCCCCCGTGGGTTAGACCACAACTCCCATCGTCCCCAGCCGCCGGCCTTTGAAGGCCCGGGGTGCAGGGCCAGGCCTTACCGTGTTATGGAAATCCTCAATGGTGAATTCCGTGAAGCCCTGGGACACCAGCACTTCTTTGCTTTTCCCGGCCACTTCTTTGAAGCTGCAATGAGAGGCACCTTAAAATTGGCTGGCCTGGGGATTCCCCTTCCCATCTTCCCCAGCCTGGGATTCCCAAGCCTACCGCTGCAGCTCCTTGCCGTCCTCCAGCAGGGCCTCCAGGTGGGAAAAGCCAAACGCTCGGTAGAAGCAGTTCCCGTCCGGCCTCGTTTTCCGAATGTACGAATACTTCTTCAGCAGATCCTGGGCCGGGAGGAGAGCAGAGAGGGGTCTTCAGCAACTCTACGGGTTGGTTGGTTTGTTTGTTTATTTATTCATTGGATTTGTATTCAACACAATAAAAAATAATATACGATATCAAAATCTAGAAACATAGAAGACTGACGGCAGAAAAAGACCTCATGGCCCATCTAGTCTGCCCTTATACTATTTTCTGTATTTTATCTTAGGGTGGATCTATGTTTATCCCAGGCATATTTAAATTCAGTTACTGCGGATTTACCAACCATGTCTCCTGGAAGTTTGTTCCAAGCATCTACTACTCTTTCAGTAAAATAATATTTTCTCATGTTGCTTTTGATCTTTCCCCCAACTAACTTCAGATTGTGTCCCCTTGTTCTTGTGTTCACTTTCCTATTAAAAACACTTCCCTCCTGGACCCTATTTAACCCTTTTACATATTTAAATGTTTCGATCATGTCCCCCCTTTCCCTTCTGTCCTCCAGACTATACAGATTGAGTCCATGAAGTCTTTCCTGATACGTTTTATGCTTAAGACCTTCCACCATTCTTGTAGCCCGTCTTTGGACCCGTTCAATTTTGTCAATATCTTTTTGTAGATGAGGTCTCCAGAACTGGACACAGTATTCCAAATGTGGTCTCACCAGCACACTAAAATCCAATTAATATAATTAACTATTCTAAAAACACGAACGTTAAAAATCATTAGGTTCCTGCCCAAGTAGGGGGCTGGACTACTAGACCTCCGAGGTCCCTTCCAATTCCTATCCTATTTTCTCTTCCATTCTATTTTTTATTCTATACTCGAGTATAAGCCGACCCGAGTATAAGCCGAGGCACCAGTTTTGCCACAAAAAACTGGGAAAACTTATTGACCCGAGTATAAGCCAAGGTTAGAAAATGCAGTGGCTACTGGTAACTTATAAAAATGGAAACCAATAAAATTACATTAATTGAAATATCAGAAGATTACATGTTTTAGAATATTTATTTTAAAGAAAACCAGTAAACTAGCTCTGTAAATTTAAAACAGGATTCCTTCTCATCATCTCATCATTAATTGGATTTACATTATTGTTCTGTTTTTATATATGCTGTGAGCCACCCTGAGTCCTTGGAGAGGGGCAGCATACAGATCCAGTTAATTAATTAATTAATTAATTAATTAATTAAATAAATCTGTATATCCAAACAGAGCTTCAGCATTAGCTGCTGTGAGGTTATCAGCATAGAAAACCAGGTAGGTAGGTAGGTAGGTAGGTAGGTAGGTAGATGATAGATAGATAGATAGATAGATAGATAGATAGATAGATAGATAGATGATAGACAGACAGACAAACAGACAGACAGACTAGTGAGACAAGCAAAACTTGCAAAACACAGACAGCTCTTGTGGTTTTGTATCCTAAATATGTAGGTCCTATTAAGAATCAAACTTGCTCTCAAACCCACTTTATAAAAGGCAACTTTTAAAGATCCACAAACACACTTTAGGAATTTCTGTCTAGCTCTTGCCTTATTACTTCCTATCCAAGCAAGGATAGCAACTACCACAAAATACCATTTTTTAAACAGTTTAAATCCTTTCAAAGGAGGGGGAGGAGAATCTGACAGCAGGGGGCCTTTTTAATCCAACTAAGGGCAATGCAGAGAGAGCAAGGAATAGTTACTGTAAACCTGTTGACAAATACACACAGGGAGTAAAAAAAAAAAAGCCTCCGGGTTTCAGCAAGAGGTAGCTGGCTTTTTTCACGGTGGGGGGGAGAGGGGGCATACACACACACACACACACACACACACACACACACGACCTCACCGGCTTTCCATTGCTTTTTTCCCCTCTCGGTTGGAGCACATGGCTGGCTCCTTTGCTTGAACCAGGAAGAGGAAGAACCAGCCCCGCCCACAGCTCCTACGGCAAGTGAGAGGGGGAAAAAGCTGGTGCCTCCTCGCCCTGGCTCAAGCAATGGCGCCCTCTTGTGGTGACTTTGTCAATGACCCGAGTATAAGCCGAGGTTGTGTTTTTCAGCCCATTTTTGGACTGAAAAACTCGGCTTATACTCGAGTATATACGGTATCTCTATTCTATTCTATTCTGAATCCTATTCTATATTCTATTTTATTTTCTACATTCTACTCTCTATTGTATTGTCTTGTATTTTATTCTATCCTATGTTTTATTTTATTCCTATTGTATTTTAATTCTATTCCATTCTTTTTTACTCTTTTTTAAAAAAGTTTCTTTATTGTTTCCAAAATAAAAAAGAAAGTATTTCTTACATGTTTTGTTTTGTTTTTACAGATCTTAATCCATTTCTATTGTCTTTTGAATGTACAGTGATCCCTCGAGTTTCGCGATCTCGATCTTCGCTAAACGCTATATCGCGATTTTCCCACCCGATGACGTCACTCTCTTCCTTCCTTTCTCATCTTTCTTTCTCTTTCTCTATCTTGCTTCTTCCTCTCTCACACTCTCTTCCTCCCTCTCTCATCTCTTTCTTTCCTTCTCTCTCTTTCTCTATCTCTCCCCCTCTTGCTGGCGGGCGGCGGGCGGGCGAGCGGGGGCATCAGCGAGGAGCCGGGGTTTCCCCTTTGCGTGGGCGGCTGGGAAACCCCGATCTTCGTCTGCTCGCTGCTGCTGCGCCGAGCAGATCAGCTGCTGGGCGGCCGAAGGAACCTTCCCTGGGTCTTCCCCCTCTTGCTGGCGGGCGGGGCGAGCGGCGGGCATCAGCGAGGAGCCGGGGTTTCCCCTTTGCGTGGGCGGCCAGGAAAACCCAGGGAAGGTTCCTTCGGCCGCCCAGCAGCTGATCTGCTCGGTAGCGCAGCAGCAGCGAGGAGCCGAATCGGGTTTCCCCTTTGCGTGGGCGGCGGGGAACGCAAACTCCACCATCTACGCATGCGCGGCCATAGAAAAAAGGGCGCGCATGCGCAGATGGTGTTTTTACTTCTGCAACCCTACATCCCGAAAAATCGATTATCGCGAGGGGTCTTGGAACGGAACCATCGCGATAATAGAGGGATCACTGTATCATTCATTTCTCTATACAGTGTTCCCTCGATTTTCGCGGGGGATGCGTTCCGAGACCGCCCACGAAAGTCGAATTTCCACGAAGTAGAGATGTGGAAGTAAATACACCATTTTTGGCTATGAACAGTATCCCAAGCCTTCCCTTAACACTTTAAGGGCACTTTAAAGGGCAGACTAGATGGACCATGTGGTCTTTTTCTGCCGTCAGTCTTCTATGTTTCTATGTTTCTAAACCCCTAAATTACCATTTCCCATTCCTTTAACAACCATTTACTCACCATTATGACTGGTACTCACCATTGAATAAGACACTTAGTGATCCTGATATTTATAAACATAATTATTTATTAACAATAATTATTTTCTTTGTTATTTATTTGCAAAAATTATTAGTTTGGCGATGATGTAGGACGTCATCAGGCGGGAAAAACCGTGGTATAGAAAAAAACCCGTGAAGTATTTTTTAATTAATATTTTTTGAAAAACCGTGGTATAGGCTATTCGCGAAGTTCGAACCCGCAAAAATTGAGAGAACACTGTATTCTTTTTTACTCTTATTCTCTTGTATTCTATTCCCTTTTCTCTTCTCTTTTTCAAGCTCAGGTCTATCTCAGGGCTCTCTCCAAACTTAGCAACTTGTGGATATCAGGTCCCAGAATTCCCCAGCGAGCCATGCTAAGGATAGTTGCCACATTTGGAGGCATGCTGGCTGTGGAATTCTGGGAATCGAAGTCCACAAGTTTTTAAAAAGTAGGCAGGCTTGGAGGGAACCCCTGGCCTACTCCCTCTCCTCTAGTTAAAAGGACACACAAACAGAGGGGTTTTTCTCCCGCAGAAGATGCTCCGGCTACTCCCTCACAGACTCACAGTGTTGGCTGCAGGTGACTCTCACCTTGATCTTCTGCTGGTATATATGGTCATCGTCAGCATACTCCTTATACAGGACGGTCAATTCCATCCTCTCGGAGACTAAAGGGTTCTGGACAGCAATCTGCAAAGAAACGGACCGAATCAACAGAGCAGCAACTGAAACAGAGCCCACAATTCCACCCCAAATGCCACAGGTGCTTGTTAACAGGCTTAATGCAAACAGGGATCATCCATATACAGTGGGACCTCTACCTACTTACAAACTTCTCTAGATAAGAACCTGGTGTTCAAGATTTTTTTGCCTCTTCTCAAGAACCATTTTCCATTTACAAACCCGAGCCTCCAAAACTGCAACTGGAAAAAGCAGAGAGAAGCCTCCGTGGGGCCTCTCTAGGAATCTCCTGGGAGGAAACAGGGCCAGAAAAGGCAGGGAGAAGCCTCCGTGGGGCCTCTCTAGGAATCTCCTGGGAGGAAACAGGGCCAGAAAAGGCAGGGAGAAGCCTCCGTGGGGCCTCTCTAGGAATCTCCTGGGAGGAAACAGGGCCAGAAAAGGCAGGGAGAAGCCTTCATGGGGCCTCTCTAGGAATCTCCTGGGAGGAAACAGGGCCAGAAAAGGCAGGGAGAAGCCTTCATGGGGCCTCTCTAGGAATCTCCTGGGAGGAAACAGGGCTGGAAAAGGCAGGGAGAAGCCTCCATGGGGCCTCTCTAGGAATCTCCTGGGAGGAAACAGGGCTGGAAAAGGCGGGGAGAAGCCTCCGTGGGGCCTCCCTAGGAATCTCCTGGGAGGAAACAGGTCCTCCCTGTGGTTTCCCCAATCGCACGCCTTATTTGCTTTTACATTGATTCCTATGGGAAAAATTGCTTCTTCTTACAAACTTTTCTACTAAGAACCTGGTCACGGAACTAATTAAGTTCGTAAGTAGAAGTACCACTGAACACCCGCCGGTCATCAACTAGATGAAGAAATGCACCATAAAGGCAGTTCTCAACTTAACACTGGGTGGTTGGCGGTTGCTTTTTTTTGCAATGGTCGTTAAGTGGATCACCAGGATTAAGTGACAACCGCCCTCGTTAACTGAACCTATAGTTCAGCATTCGAATCCCTAGCGCCACATAATGGAGTGAGCTCCCGTTCCTTGCCCCAGCTTCTGCCAACCTAGCAGTCCAAAATCACGTAATAAAATGCAAGTAGAAAAATAGGTGACCCCCTTTGGTGGGAAGGTAACAGTGTCCATGCGCCTTTGGTGTTTAGTCATTTATTTTATTTATTTATTTATTTATTTATTTATTCATTCATTCATTCATTCATTCATTCATTCATTCATTCATTCATTCATTCATTCATGTCGGCCACACGACCACGAAGACGTCTAGTTCCTTGGTTTTGAAACAAGCACCGCCCTCTAGAGTAGGGAACGACTAGCACGTATGCGTGAGGGGAACCTTTATCTTTTTAAAAAAATGTCTACAATAATGTATAATTTGGCAGAAGACGAAACAGCTCACCCACCTCCTGCTGGATACGGTCCTGTTGGGCCATTATGGCTTCGTCGTAGGCCAAGCAATTCACTCCTGAAATTGAAGAGAAGAAAACGACTTGAGAAACAAAATGCGACTTCTGATAATTTACAGTCATCCCCCATCACCTCCACTGAGGTTAAGGGGGGAAGAAAAAAATAAATAAACAGATGTTGTGCCAGAAGCTCTCTTTGGCCCTTCCAGATGTGCTGGCTTGCAATGCCAGTATCCAAGAGGCAAGCCAGGCCAGGAGGTTTAACAGGTCAAAATAAATTCAGAAACTCACAGCAAAAATATCCAAAGAACAATAAGGCTATTTTTTATTTATTTATTTTGCAAAATTAAAAAAAATGGCATATTCCCTTAATGGGAGAATAATAATAATAACAACAACAACAACAATAATAATTTATTAGATTTGTATGCCGCCCCTCTCCGGGGACTTGGAGCGGCTCACAACAAGCTGCAAACATCTATATCTATATCTATATAGATATAGATATAGATATAGATATAGATAGATAGATAGATAGATAGATAGATAGATAGATAGATAGAGAGAGAGAGAGAGAGAGAGAGAGAATACAAATCCAATATTAAAAACAATTTTAAAAACCCTTATAAAAAAGAATCATACAGCCTGAACCAACCATACATAAACTGGAACAGCTAAGGGTATATCAATTTCCCCGTGCCTGGTGACATAGGTGGGTTTTCAGGAGTTTACGGAAGACAAGGAGGGTGGGGGCAGTCCTAATCTCCGGGGGGAGTTGATTCCAGAGGGCTGGGGCCGCCACAGAGAAGGCTCTTCCCCTGGGTCCCACCAGACGACACTGTTTTCTCGACGGGACCTGGAGAAGGCCGACTATGTGGGACCTAACCTTTCGCTGGGATTCATGCGGCAGAAGGCTGGACTTTATTCTCGTCTTGGGCTTTACATCCCAGGCACTGTTTACATCTTCCAAAAATTAAAAAAGTTTTCATAGGCCCTTATGTCAAAGAAACACAGATCCGCATCGAGGGCCATGCCTGGCTCCCCCCTTCATCCAAAAAAAAAAGGCAACAAGATTCAAAACACCTTTTCCACAGCTCCTGACGCTGCTGCAACATTGGGCTCCTTGCGATGCACAAGTGGCAAAGATGAGGCATTGCCCTGGGTAGAAAGCTCTCCGTGCAGCCTCCCTTTCGGGCCCGGGCACCAGGGTGGGCTCCATGGGGAACCCTGAACTCTGCCGCCCTCGAAGCAAAGCCTGCCACTCCCAACCTGCTCGCTGGAGGATCTGCTTTGCAAGCCAGCCACGGAACCATTTATTATTACTTTTTTTAACCCCACTGGCACCGTTTACAGGCATCAGCTGCCAAGGCTGCTGCAGAAAAGCCTGAAACTTGATCTGGGGCCGTTCCCGTGTTGCGAGAGCTGGGAGGCGGCTGCAGTGAACAGTGCAGCGAACAGTGAACGAGCAAGCGAGCGGGACTGCAGCCTGCACAACTCCCCCCCCCTTTGGCAGCCCCCTCCCAGGGTTACAGCCGGATGGCCTTGCCGCCGAAACCTTGGGCTGGAGGACGCTCAGTCCAGATTCACCAGTTAAAGAAAGAGTCCTCTTTAAAATGTAATAATAATTCTCCAAGGACGGGAAGACCGCAGCAAGGCTCAGTTAAGAAGGGGAGGTGCAGGTAGGATGGAGAAAACAGAGGGAGGAAAAATATACTTTTACAAAAGGTTTTTTTTTTCCCCTTGAAGACGTTTCGCTTCTCATCTATGCAAGAAACTGGCCTCGGTGATTAATCGATGGAACCGATTAAAATACAGCCGGCCCTTGACTTGGAACGGTTTGTTTAGCAACCGTTCGAAGGGACAATGGCTCTGGGGGAAAAAGTGGCCGATGACCGTTTTGACCTTGGTGACATCCCTCTGTTCATGTGATCAAAATTCAGGTGCTTGGCAAGCGGTTTGCATTTATGACCGTTGCCAGGATTTCCTTTTGCTTCTGACAAGCAGAGTCCACGGGGGAGCCAGACTCTTAGAAACATAGGAGACTGACGGCAGGAAAAGGCCTCATGGTCCATCTAGTCTGCCCTTATTCTATTCCCTGTGTTTCATCTTAGGATGGACCTATGTTTATCCTAGACAGGTTTAAATTCAGTTCCTGCGGATTTACCAACCATGTCTGCTGGAAGTTTGTTCCAAGCCTTTACGACTCTTTCCGTCAAATAATATTTTCTCACGTTGCTTCTGATCTTTCCCCCAACTGACCTCAGATTTTTGTGTTCACTTTCCTATTAAAAGAACTTCCCTCCTGAATCTTATTTAACCGTAACATTCGCTTTTAACAGCAGGTTGCTAACTTATCGGAGAGGGGCGGCATACAAATCTAATAAATTATTATTATTATCAACTGCAGTGGTTCGCTTAATAACAGAGGCAAGGAAGGCTGTAAAATGGAGCAAAAACTCCTTGACCAAATGTTTCATTCAACGACATAAATTTGGGGCTCAATTGTGGTCATATGTTGAGGACTGCTTGCAGCTTTTAATTATCAAAACGGGGCCTTCCAGGTGATTGGCTCCAACTTTCTATAATTCATTCGGGAGGAAATCAGATTTGTTCCAGCCAACTGGTCACACAACACCGAGTGCTATGTTCCCTTCTATTAAAACTAGTTCAAGAGCAGGCGGAGAGATTTCCCTAACAGGGACATTTGCAGAAAATTACTTAATTTCTATTGATTGGATCACTGAAAAACACCATGCGGATGGGACCATCTGACCTTGTCTGGGCTCAGATTAGCCCTTAAATGAGAGGGAGGGGAAAAAAGAGGGAGAACATAGTGGCAGACCACTTCCATCCTATTGCCAAGGAAACAACATGAGGTCATCCAGATTTGAGCCCCGACTCATACGGCAGACTATACTTTTTAAGAACTAAATTGGCAAATTATCAGGCAGCGGCTGCCAACTCAGGCAGCCGGTACATAAAACTTTAATAGAATACGTACTCATCCCACTCTGTGGCTAAGTAACTTTATGCAAAGCACAGGGGGAAAAAAACCCTGCACACAGTAGTAAAGAAGAGGAATTGAAGGGAGGATCAAGTTTAAATTACCAGCATCCTCTTGTAGTCCTCGATACTCTTCTGCCCTTATCAGATATTGCAGTTTTCACCCCTCTGCGTAAATTGACATTTGTGCTTTATCGAGTCTCTCCTTCTGGGGTTCTCATGCCTTACCGAACATCCCTCCTTGCAGTACATTCACACAACCACTTACATATTTGTTTCACAATTCAATCCATATTCTCTCTAAGTGCTTGCTTTTACTCCACCCACAAATATTTGATATCCGTCAATTCCTGACCCCTTTTTAAAATTTTAATGCAAGTTTTTCTAAACGCCTTCCTTGTATTCAGCTGCTCTGGCTGTTTCTCCTGACATTTATCAACTCTGATTTCCAAAAAGAAAGTCAGCAAAAACAGCCATGATACCGTTGCATCCTTCAACGAACACTGAAGACAGGGTTTCCCAACAGGGTGAATTTAAGAACACAAGAACAAGGGACACAATCTGAAGGTAGTTGGGGGAAAGATCAAAAGCAACGTGAGAAAATATTATTTTACTGAAAGAGTAGTAGATCCTTGGAACAAACTTCCAGCAGACATGGTTGGTAAATCCACAGTAACTGAACGTAAACATGCCTGGGATAAGGGCAGACTAGATGGACCAGGAGGTCTTTTTCTGCCGTCAGTCTTCTATGTTTCTATGTTTTTAAGATGTGTGAACTTCAACTCCCAGAATTCCCCAACCAGCATGTCTTTTAAGTCCACGCATCCTAAAGTTGCTATGGTTGGGAAACCATGCATTAATCCCTGCTGTTCTGTTCGGGTCGTATGTGACCCGAAGCCAAGTTTGAGTCCCTGTAAAAAATTTTCCCTGCATATCTGAAACTTGAAATTTCATGACTATTTATCATTTCAGGGGTTCTCTCTATGAGAATTTTTTTGGGGGGGTGGGGGGCTTAGTTTTTGCTGGGCAAAAAAAGTTACAAATCTTCTGTTCGGGTCACATACGACCCGGACCGAAAACTCTTCATTTGCAGTGCTTATGTTTGGTCTTTTTGAAAGCTTTTTTCACTTGGAAAGTAGTCTGAACATTTCTGCACACAATGATATGAAAATTGAAATGAAAAAAGTAAATCTTATTGGTTTATTTTGCGGATATAATGCACGCCCCCCCCGTTTTTGTGAAATTTTTTTCAATTTATGGATAGTTTTGCTTGCAAAATGCATTCTATTTTACTAAAGTTGGTGTGAGATTGGTAGCTTGAACATTTCTGAATATAAGAAAAATATAAAGGAACTGAAAAAAATGATTCTTATTGGTTTTTTAACATCAGAAATAAGGCCTCCCCCCCCCCTTGGCTGCTTGCAACCATTTTCACTTTTTATTTTTTTATGCTCCAAATCCGAAATATTCTTTAAAATCTTAGGCATTCATTTACTCAATTTAACAATGCTGATCATCAAAAAATATTTTTGGGGTGGTGGCTAATTGTTTTCTGGGCAAAAAAAAATCATAACTTCGAGTCTGTTTCTGTTCGTATATGACCGGACCAAAAATAATTTTTTTAGGTACTTGAATTTGATCTTTTTGAAAACTTTTTCAACTGGAAAACTAGTTTGAACATTTATGAACATAATGATATGAAAATTGAACTGGAAAAATTGAGACTTATATTTTTATTTTGATCATAAATCCACTCCCCCCATCCTTTTTGAATTTCGTGTCAATTTCTATTTTTTAAGGCTACAAATCCCTAAGGAATTTTCCCCCAAAAGGTTTGATATACTAAATTGAAAATTTCTGAATATAAGAAAAATATAAATGAACTGAAAAAAATGGTTCTTATTGGTTTATTTTTGCCACAAAAGGGCCACCCCCCCCGGCCTTGCTATGTGCCATTATTGTCACTGTTTATACATATTTGTCTAGAAATATTTGGAATATCCTTTTGAAAATCAACCACATTGTAGCCAGATAACTAATTTTATGAAAGAAATCCATTTTACTAAAAAAAAGTATGTAAGTTTGAAATTAACAGCATAATTTTTATATAAATTGAAATAACTTTATGTGCAAAATAAACCAATATGCATCAATTTTTCCAGTTCAATTTTCATATCATTATGTTCAGAAATATTCAAGCTACAAATCCCACACCAACTTTAGCAAAATTGAATGTATTCTGCTAGCAAAACTATCCATAAAGTGAAGACTATTTCACAGAAACGGGGGGGAGGCACATTTATGTGCAAAATAAACCAATAAGGATTACTTTTCTCAGTTCAATTTTCATATCATTGTGTGCAGAAATGTTCAAACTTGTTTCCAGGTGAACAGCTTTCAAAAAGACCAAATATAAGTACCTAAAATGATCAATTTGCAGTTCGGGTCAAATAGACCCGAGGGGGGGGGGCACATTTATGTGCAAAATAAACCAATAAGGATTAATTTTCTCAGTTCAATTTTCATATCATTGTGTGCAGAAATGTTCAGACTACTTTCCAAGTGAAAAAAGTTTTCAAATTGACCAAACATAAGCACTTCAAATGAAGAGTTTTCGGTCCGGGTCGTATGTGACCCGAACAGAAGATTTGTAACTTTTTTCGAACAGAACAGTAAACAGTAATAACCACCAGCTTTCTCTCTCGGCTTTTGCATCATTCATTCATCCATTCAATGGGTATAGCCTCCACTAACTCTAGACAGCAAACAATCTTTGAAAATTTCTTTATTTCTCTTTCATGAAATGTCCAAGGCACCCAGGTTAATTTCTTTCTTTCAGCTTTTCACCACTTATGTGGAACGTGCAATTGTTCCCTCCATTTCAGATGTAACTACCGGGCCTCTTTGTTACATTGATTTTTCAGTTCCACATTTCTTCTTCCCTTTCACAATCTTACATTTCCTGCAAATCAGCCAACAAGGCAACATTGTCTACACATCAAAGGACACACACCCCAATCAGTGCTATTCTCCGACCACAATTGCTTATACATTTATCCATAGATGTATTGAAAGAGCCAGTCTACCCCACCTATTCATTTCTTCCCACCAATTTTACTTAATAATTTTCCCTGAATCGCAGTCCTTCAGAATGTTGTACAATTTGTTTCCAAGCGTCCTTAATCAGTGACATCAATTCATCGGTTTATACAAACTCATTTGTAATTACATCAATGGCTGCTTCGCTAACATGTATTCATCAACTCCACACAAGACTTAAATCATCATTTAGATATATTATATTGTTGCCTGTTTTTAACTCATCCATTTCTCTATACATTATAGCAGGGGGTCTCCAATCTCGGCAACTTTACCACGTGTGGACTTCAACTCCCAGAATTCCTCAGTCAGCACGTGCTGGCTGAGGAATTCTGGGAGCTGAAGTCCACAAGTCATAAAGTTGCCAAGGTTGGAGGCCCTTTCATTATAGTCCATAGGGCTGCATTAGAAGACCAACTCTATAATTTTGTATTATTTCATGCTTTATATCTTTTATTCCTCTTATATTTCAAGCCACAATTTTCTACCTATCACAGTTAGAACCATATTCATCTCCACAGCAATCCTTGACTTTTCACAGAATGTTTTATAAATATTGAAAACATGCGGAGGTGACTAGTTTAAGTGCGCATTAATAATAAAGATAGAAACAAGCTAAATACTACATGCATTAACAGTAAAGATAGAAATAGACTTGTCTGCCACATTTTAGGCAAAATTTTACAAACACAATAAAATTCAGTTTCACCACAATCTTACTCATAGGTATTATATTCTACACAAATTGCAATCTATAATATAAAGACTCTCTGATAAGGCAACATTATTCTTGCTTGCAGCCCAAGTCAGAGACAAAAGGGGATCAGTCATACATACTTCAAATGAAATAATTTTGAAATACAGGTAATACTTTAACGAAAACCAGAGTCTGGGAGGGGAAATAATAATTTGAAGTGTGAGGAATAGGAAAAGAAAACATGATGAAAAGGAAAAGGGTATTCCTGGGTGTTTTCATTCAACATGTTAATCCTCTGGCTCTATTCAGGTAACATGCTATACCTCAGGAAAAAATAAAATAAAATCCTAATTTAATCAAAGTGCCTAGAACCTGAAATAAACCTGACTTTATTAACTCACAGCCAGGTTTTTAAACACTGAGACTTAAGCTCAAAACACACGGTCCACAAAACACACTCACTCCTTCATTTAACACATTCAAAAATTTAAAAAGCAGATCAAATCATCAAGCAGTGCCCCAAACCTATTGAGACAAGTGCATTTCTCACATTAAGATTGATTCATGCAATATATTGGACAGTGAATGAGAGCCACAGGGGGGTTTTTTGGGGGGGAGGGGGAGAGAGTTAGAATCAGAAGAAAATGACAAATAGTTTGCAGGTGATTTCAAGGGAGAAAAATGGAACAAAGGGACTAAGTTTTACCGCCTAATATTTGGGGTTAAACAGCAAGGGAGAATACAGTAGAACCCCGACTTACGAGACTAATTGGTTCCGGAAGGAGGCTCGTAAGTCGGAACGCTCGTATGACGAAACATTGTTTCCCATAGGAAACAATATAAAGTCAATTAATCCGTGCAACAACAAAAAAAACCGCCGCCGCCGAACGCGGAAGTTAGCGTTCAGAGACAGCTGCGAAGCAGCGCGCGTGTTTTAAAAGGTGGCAGCCGGCCTGGGGGGCTCGGGGGGAAGCCCCCGAGCCCCCCAGGCCGGCTGCAACCTTTTAAAACACGCGCGCTGCTTCGCAGCTGTCTGCTGAATCCGAACGCGGAAGTTAGCGTTCCGGATTCAGCAGAGAACTGCGAAGCGGCGCGCGTGTTTTAAAAGGTTGCAGCCGGCCTGGGGGGCTTGCCAGCACCCCCCCGAGCCCCCCAGGCCGGCTGCAACCTTTTAAAACACGCGGGATACGAGCGCCAAGGAGCTGTCTCCTGAAGCCGAAAGCGGAAGTTAGTGTTCGGCTTCAGGAGACAGCTCCTTGGCGCTCGTATCCCGAATGTGAGCTCGGGAGGCGAACAAAAATGTCGCTCCCCTCCCAGCTCTTATCTCGAGTAGCTCGTAAGTAGAGCTGCTCGTATGTCGAGGTTCCACTGTAATGCCAATCCTCAAAAGAAACAAACCATGGTTAGATGGAGCCAACTTGAACAAATAAAGGGATTGTCAAGCAAGTTGCACACGTCCCCAGATTCCTTGGGTTGTGTGTGGGTGCTCCAACAATGGAGGTTTTCAAGAAAAGATCGGAGAGCCATTTGTCCAAAATGGCATGAGGTCTCCTGCTTGAGCAGAGAGTTGGACTAGAAGACCTCCAAGGTCCCTTCCAGCTGTTATTCTGTAGACTCATTCCATAAGGAAAGGCTGGGAGAACCCATCCACTTAAACCAGACCCACCCCACCTGCTGAGCCAAGGTTAGGCCTATAAAGGAGAACATTTGAAGCTCAGGGTTGAACTGAGGGCTCCTTCTGCAATGATTTCTTTACCTATAAATATGTATGGCTACATTACCTGTTAAGTCTTTCTAAAAATGTACAACTATAATATACATGCACACACATACACATAAAATGAGAGTACAGGTAAAAGAGAATATTTGTAGCTCAGGGCTGGATTGAGCTTGCTTGTTTTCATTCAGATGTTTCATTACCAGACTAGGTAACATGAGGAGGAGGAGGAGGAAGGGAGGGAGGAGATTATGATGGCCTTGAGGCTCTTTGAAGTTGCTTGTTTTCAAGCAGGCGTTTCATTACCAGACTAGGTAACACCATAAGAAAATGGAGGAGAAGAACCTACGAGGCCATCATCTGGAAGAAGAGGAAGGAGACTGTGGTGGCCTTGGGGCTCTCTGAGCTTGGCGGTTTCCTCGCAGATGTCTCATGACCCAACTGGGGAACACCACCAGTATTAGAGGGGAGTGGATTTTGCTCTCTATTTATCCACTTGTAAATAAAGACAATATTTGTAGCTGGGGTTTTAGGGGGGGGGGGGGTGTCTTTGGGGCTCTCCGGACTTCCTTGTTTTCATGCAGAGGTTTCATTACCAGAATAGGTAACACCCTCAGAGAAGGCAGCAGGAGAAGAAACCACAATGGCCTTGGGGGCTCTCTGAGCTTTTGAGGGGGGCGGGGGGGGTTAAGGGGACGTTTCCTGACCCAACGAGATAACACCGTCAGTACCCCCAGTTGGGCGAAGCCGGGAAGGCGACGCCGCCATTCCCCTCTCCCCCAGCGGGTCTTCCGGCCTCCTTCACGGGCCTCACCGGGACCCTCGGCCTGCATTCCTCAGGGCCCCATCACCCCCGGGGGCGCCGGACGGGGCGTTTCCATGGCGACGGGGGCGCACGGGGACGGGGTGGCGGGCGCGCGGGGAGGGGAAAGGGTGGCCGTTGCCAAGGAGACCGAGGGCGGCCCGGTCCGAGCGCGCCGTTGCCAAGGAGACCGAGCTGAACCGACGGGGGGGCGGGAAATGGAGGAGGAAAATGAGGAGATGGCAGCCCTCCTGCTGAGGGAGGGCCCTCCGGAAGAAGCCCCCCACCCGGACAAATGCGGCCTCCCAACCGGGAGGGGCCTTTGCTCCAGTTCACAACCCCCGAGGCGCCCTCCCGCGAAGAATAGTGAACGCGTCGCCCCGCCGTCCTCACCGTCCGTGTCCCCTCCGACGGGCTCCGGCTGTTGTTGAGGTTCCTCCGCCGCCATCTTCGCGCTGGCAACCCTGCAGGGAGGGGGCGCTTCCGGGTCGGAGGTTGGCGCCCCGGAAGCGCTTAGGCCGCCTTCTCTTCACATGGCAACAGCCGCCGCCGCCTCCTCGGCGACATCGTGAAGCGCCCGGGGAGGAAGGAAGGGGGCTCTCCCGCCCCCCCCACCATCTGACTGGGGGGGGGGGGACCATCCTCCTCCCCCTCGCCACAATGGGGGGAGGGGTCGCCATGCCCGCGCTTGTGAGGCCATCACAACATGGGCTGCACGTGCGCCACGGCGATGACGTCACTTCCTGGCCACGCCCCCCACGTGTTCCCTTCCACAGCCAAACATTTGCAAACAGGGAAAAGCCGCTGCAGGAGATCCGGGGGGGGGGGGGGGGAGAAGGTTTGGGGTGTGTGTGTGTGTGAGACGGGTAGAATATATCCACTGCTCAAAAAAATAAAGGGAACACTCAAATAACACATCATATATCTGAATGAATGAAATATTCTTGAATATTTCATTTGCACAACTATTCCATTTGCACAACAGCATGTGAAATTGACTGTCAATCAGGGTTGCAGTTTGATTTCACAGAAGTTTGATTTACTTGAAATTATATTGTTTTTTAAGTGTTCCCTTTATTTTTTTTTAGCAGTGTATATTTAAAGCGGCCTTCCCTGCAGCAACCCTCCTAAAGCATCCCTGAATACAATACAATACAATGAGAATCCTAGTCCAGGAGTAAGCAAAGTTGGCTCTTCAAAGACACCTGGACTTCAACTCCCAGGATTCCCGAGTTAGCATGATTGTCTCAGGAGTTCTGGGAGTTGAAGTCCAGAAGTCATAGAAGAGCCAACTTTGCCTACCCTGTACTTATTCCAGCTCCTCTGCTTAGGCAGGAAAATCTACACCTCAAATGGCTATCCAAAATCTTCTTTAAAACTTCCAGTGTTGGAACGTTCACAACTTCTGGAGGCAAGCAGTTCCACAGATTAATTGTTCCATCTTTGTTATATTAATATGGCACTGTTGAGTTTTTTCAGGTAACCCAGGCATTAGGTTACATAATCTTTGTTACATAAAGTGCAAGCTCCCACTTTTTCCAACGTCAGGGTAATTCCATGCTTTAATAAAAGGGCTTTTGATTAAGAGCAACCCTCCAAATTGCTGAAAACAATAGAATAATAGAAGCCGTCACCACCCCTGCAACGCTATCAAATCAATGGAGAAAATCTAAAGAAGATGGGCACTTTTCGGTGTCCGAGAGCCCACTTCCAAGGCAATGGTTGACATCAATAGGAAAGTGAATGGTTGACATTTAATAGGAAAGTGAACACAAGAACAAGGGGACACAATCTGAAGTTAGTTGGGGGAAAGATCAAAAGCAACATGAGAAAATATTATTTTACTGAAAGAGTAGTAGATCCTTGGAACAAACTTCCAGCAGACGTGGTAGATAAATCCACAGTAACTGAATGTAAACATGCCTGGGATAAACATACATCCATCCTAAGATAAAATACAGGAAATAGTATAAGGGCAGACTAGATGGATCATGAGGTCTTTTTCTGCCGTCAGTCTTCTATGTTTCTATCAATAACCAGATGCAAACAAGGGTGAACTCACCAGCGTATTAATGTGATAGATGAATGGCAACCCGTCTTAAAGCTTGTCAGGATATAAATCATAGTAATATTACAAGTACAGTAGAAGTAAAATGAATGCTGAGTAATGGTGCTTCAGAATGATGCAATCTGTTCTATGATCTGATTGGTCAGTACATGTATATAATGTAATATACCTATTGTGTGGGTGTGGTCTGGTTTGATTTAGTGGTTGCTTGGTGGTTTGTTCTGTAATATAGTGTAAATAGTTATTTTTTGATACTACTGAAGAAAAAACTCCTGTCCTGTCTTTATTGAGAAAACTACCTACCCGCCACATTTCCAATGCGAATTCAAAATAATTCTGACAAAGCTAAGGTTTACAAGACAACCATCCATCATAGAAACATAGAAGACCGACGGCAGAAAAAGACCTCATGATCCATCTAGTCTGCCCTTATACTATTTTCTGTATTTTATCTTAGGATGGGTGGATGTTTATCCCAGGCATGTTTAAATTCAGTTACTGTGGATTTATCTACCACGTCTGCTGGAAGTTTGTTCCAAGGATCTACTACTCTTTCAGTAAAATAATATTTTCTCACGTTGCTTTTGATCTTTCCCCCAACTAACTTCAGATTGTGTCCCCTTGTTCTTGTGTTCACTTTCCTATTAAAAACACTTCCCTCCTGGACCTTATTTAACCGTTTAACGTATTTAAGTGTTTCGATCGTGTCCCTTTTCCTTCTGTCCTCCAGACTATACAGATGGAGTTCATTAAGTCTTTCCTGATACGTTTTATGCTTAAGACCTTCCACCATTCTTGTAGCCCGTCTTTACAAGAATGGTGGGGGGTCTTAAGTTGCACTCTATGGCACTGAGTGATGGGCAGCAACAACAGGGACCAAAAAGCTATCTCCATGCCATGAAAATGCTCTGTGAGACATCGAGCATCTCCCTTCCGGATCACATCACAAATTCAACAATATTTTGGTGTGGCACCAATGATAGAGAAGATGAGAGAAGGCCGGCTCCATTGGTATGGCCATGTCCTGAGAGCACCACCATGGCCAAAACTGCTGACCAACTAGAAGTCAATGGCTGGCGACCTCGTAAGCGTCCATCAAAAAAGATATGTGCAGTTTTTATATATTCTAATTTTTAACATTGTTAAAGCCAGCTGGAGTCACCTTGTGGCGAGATGGGCAGCGAACAGATTTAATAAATATATCAAGCATTTGAGTGCCTGTAGGCCTTGAGCAGGTCTAGAAGACCTCCAAGGTTTCCAACCTTGTTATTCAAAGGTCAGTGGGGTCATGTGGGATGCAACTGTGTGTGTGTGTGAGAGAGAGTGAGAAATGCTATTTACAAAAAAAAATTATACAATGATCGAATAATTCATTTAGCTCAATATATCCCATTTTGTATAACAGGTATTTGTATAAACAAGTGTTGTTTGCTTTTTTATATATGTTAGGGTTTTATGTGCTTTTTAATATTAGATTTGTTTTCGATGGGATATTGTTTTTATTATTGTTGTGAGCCGCCCCGAGTCTTCGGACAGGGGCGGCATACAAATCTAATAAATTGAATTGAATTGCATTGAACAGATGAAAGCTGATTTTAGAGCACTGGACCGTTATTTTATTTTTTAAGGAAACGTAATTTCAGCAACATTTGAGATCTGTTAATTAGTTCCACAACAGATCAGCGCTATCATTAGCACTCATTAAATTTGCTTATTCACAACTGGAAGCAATGCAAAACATGTAGGGTTTTTTCCCCCCTATGGTGTTACACAAAGTTAGACAAAACAATTGCAGAATTGTTTATAATTAGGAAACATTTATTCAGATTGTCAATTGGTATCTCTCCCCTCCTTTTGCAAATTTTGCATATAAAATTGTTTACTATTCATTTTCAAGCAACACTGGTGAAAACAAACAAAAGTTAAAGAAGCGCGGAAATAACAATTAAGGGCTTTTATTAACATCGAAGGAATTATTCAATGTTATTATAATTATTCACGTTATTCAATGTTATAATTATTCAAATTGTTTATTTGTACATCCCAGAAGACAATTTGGCAAAGGGGGTGGAGATTCTTCCTTAGGCAGCTCAAGGCAATACGTTTCAGAACAAAAATCAATATAGCTATTCTGTAATTTTCTGCCTTTTTTGCAACTTGTAAAAAGCGGAAAACAATGTGATCTACATCTATAAATGCATGCTAAAACCAGGTTGCAGTTTATTGCTGACTTAGTCCCATATGTCCACTTAGCTATAAAGGTTTGAAAACATACATTGTGTGATAACTAACCAAGTTAGTTACCTAATGACAAAATCCATTAAAATAAATCCAATCAGTATTGCACTCTGTACATTCAGCCTATAAGAAGCCAGGGTATAGCTTGCTTAGATTTAACACAAATCTAAGCAAACTATATTAACTTATTGATGCTTTGCCAATCCAGGGATTTTACTGTAGACCCAATGACCAAAGCTTGATCACTCCCTCCTCAAAGAATAAATAAAGGCAGTTTCACATACCCAGGGATCACTTACCCTTAACTTGCTTTACAAATAAGCAATACTGTATTGTAAAGTTGTACAGAAAAACACTACAATATTGCTTATTGACAGTAACAATTGGAAACTGCAAAAGGTATGGGATTTTTCTATATTATCTAAATGCTTGTCGCTAATCTGCACTCAGCTCATCATCTTGGGTGTTAGCTCTATATACTTTATATTTTTAAATCTAGATATCTGCCTCTAATTATCAGTCGTTTATTTCCCAAACATCTTTAGTAAGATTTACTCTTAAGTAAGCGCATTAATGAATTAATAATAGGGGGGGAATGACCCCCCCCTTCTCAGGACAACCCCCGGCCCAATTCGCCCCTCCCTTTTCAGCCCCCTCCCTTCTCCATCCACTCAGTTCCCCAAGAGACACGTCCAGCCATGCAGGACTACAAACCCCATCACCCTCTGCCAGCAGGGCTACCTGCCACATGTCTACGCCCCTTGGCCGGGTGTGCCCTCCCCCAAGGATGGGAAGCCTCCGGCCTCGGTTGGTCCTTCAACCGCCGCCCACGCAGCAATCGCTGCGAGAAGCGACTCCTGCTCCCCTCCAAAGCCGGAAGAGCAAACCGGAAGCCGGTACACCATAGAGCAAGCTAAGGAAAGCCCGGCACTTCCGCTTCAAAGAGCCTCGATTCCTCCATTTCCCAATGCCGAGATTCCATAGAGAACCAGGCAGGTGTAGGGCGCGTTTACGAAGAGGGCCACTTGGACCAGAATAACCATAGAGCAAGGCCGCTCTAGCCGCTAGCAAACCTCTATACGCGCCGCCCAAAACGTGTTGAAAAAGCGAATCCGTTAAAGGAAACTTTTTCTGAGAAAAATAAAGGTGGGATTTTATAACCCCAGGGCTGCAGCTGCCAATGAAGGGGCTCAGGTGGGCTTGAATTCTTTTCTTCTGGAATTGGGGGGAAGAGTTCAGCCCCCTCCAATTTTACAAAACCACGAATACTTTTCCCCCTCTGTGACAGTTGTGGGTAGTTTGCTATCTGGCATCCATCAAACGATTTCTAGCAACTGACGATTAATCCTAATTTTTCAATGCAGGTGATTTCCTTTCTTGGGAGGGGCAGGCCGTCCTTGATTTACAACCGTTTCACTTAGTGACCGTTTGAAAGTACGACGCTAAAAGAAGAAATGATGCGAGTACTTTTTCCCACACTTAACCACCGTTGCAGCATCCCGTGGTCCCGTGATCAAAACTCAGGTGCTGAGCAATTCGCTCACATTTGAGAAAACCCATGAAATGACCCATTTGTTTTATTTCCTTGCTCGATGGCAATTGCAAAAGTCTTATTTTTTAAAAAAAATATTTACAGAATATCCTGCCTTTATCGTTTTTACAACTAACACAACAGTGGCAAACCCTACAATTTCCTCACAACAACCCTGTGAGGCGAGTAGGGTTGAAAGAGAAGGATTGGCCCAAAGTCACCCAGCCGGCTTTCATGCCTAAGGAACTCACCGTCACCTGGTGATGTTCACCCCCAGCTAAGAACATAGCACACAGTTTGTTCAAACTTACTTTAATTAATAACCGACTACTAATAACTGTCTTAGTAGAGATCATGCACAAACAAACAAACCTAAAGGCAGTCTTTTCTTGCACAAGCCCAACTGTCAATTAGACATCATTAACAGCTGGCGTAAGTTCAGAAAGTCTTAAATCATAGAAGAGCAATTAGTCTTTGATAGCTCATGAAGCTTGGCAAAATGCCCAGAAATTGTCCTCAATACTGTAAACAAACCGAAGGAGAGCAGATTTTCCCGACACAAAGAACACCATAAATAAACTAATTTCAAAGGTTGTTTCCTGCAGAGATTCATCTGCCTCTGCTTTCCTTAAGTAGACAGGGGGAGTGGCCAATTAGTCCCATGTTTTACTCCCGAGGAGATCTCCTTTGGAGTAACCACTCCTGCCGTTTAGCAGCTCTGCGTACTCATGCATCAAGAGGGGAAGTCTCTTCTTCCTCATCACTGCTATGAGGTGCTGGAGGTACCAAAGATTCTGGATGAACCTCTGCCTCTAGCATCAAGTCCTTGCCAGACTCCTCACTGTCCGACTCGGGTGCCAGCTCTACAGGCTACTGACACATGACCCAGTCGGTCTCCTCTCGAACGGGATCAGCTATCAGCTGCACGGGCTGCTGGCGGGTCACAACGGATGATTGGGCCAAAGTCAGCTGCCTTTCATGCCTAAGGCGGAACTAGAACTCAACGTCTCCTGATGGTTGGCCCAAAGTCACCCAACCAGCTTTCATGCCTAAGGTTTGATGCCTGGTGCCTTAACCAGTAGGCCACAAGTTGGAGGAAACGCACTAGTTTACAGTAATCCATGTCATTTAAGTTAAAAAGATTGAACATTTTTCTTAACCTGTGGGTGACGGAGAATAAGCTATCAGACCCATAAACGCCCATTTGGCAAGCCGCCTCAGCAGCGATATCTGGCTGTGTTCAGTCTTTGTCTGTGTGTCTTTGAATGGAAGTTTCAGCACAATACTCTCAGATAATCAGATAAGAACTGACATTTTATTTCTGCAACTTAACTGATCCTTATCTTTGGCTTTTATTGCTTACATCCATTTACCAGTATTATCTTTATGAAGGCTGTTCACTCCCTGCTGGGATGAGACAAGGTAAGTACGAATCCCAGCGACCAGTTAGGTCCCACAGAGTGGGTCTTCTCCGGGTCCCGTCAACTAAACAATGCCGCTTGGCGAGACCCAGGGGAAGAGCCTTCTCTGTGGCGGCCCCGGCCCTCTGGAACCAACTCCCCCCGGAGATTAGAATTGCCCCCACCCTCCTTGCCTTTCGTAAGCTACTTAAAACCCACCTCTGCCGCCAGGCATGGGGGAATTGAGATACTCTTTCCCCCTAGGCCTTTACAATTTTATGCATGGTATGTCTGTATGTATGTTTGGTTTTTATAATAATGGGTTTTTAATTGTTTTTAGTATTGGATTATTATTATATGCTGTCTTATTATTGCTGTTAGCGGCCCTGAGTCTCCGGAGAGGGGCGCCATACAAATCCAACCAACCAATCAATCAATCAATCAATAAGTAAGTAATAAAAGTATTCAGGGACTGTGTTAAACACACACACACACACCCCCCCAAAAAAGCCTCCATTGTTTTGACACCCCGGGCAGGGAACAAGATGGTGAAATGTTAAGACCTATTATTAGCAGGGAAGGTCAAGCCTCAGAGATGGTCAGCTAAGCAGCAAGGTGGGACCTCAGCTTCCAGACCAGTGATGGCAAACGCATGGCACGGGTGCCACAGGTGGCACACAGAGAAATATCGGAGGGCACGCAAGGCCTATGTCAGCTCCAGCACACATGCGCGTGCTGGTCAGCTGATTTTCGGCCTTGGGGGAAGGCCATTTTGCCCTCCGGAGGCCTTAGGGAAGTTTCCTAAAACTCCAGAGTGCGAAAAACAGGCAAACTGGAAGTCCATTTATCCAAACTTCTGTCCCAGGCAAAAATAGTATGTTGGCTACCTGTCAACCTCTGCTTAGCTCAAGGCTTCTATTTTTAGCTTATTCTGGCAGGTCTCGGGTGGCCTGAGTAGCCAGAAATTAAACCTTAAGTCTTTGGAGGTAAACTATTGCTTCAACTAGGGACCCTCTCTCCATAACCACATCCCCAATGTCTCTCAACCATGGCTACTGGAAGGTCTGGACTTCAACTCCCAGAATTCCCCAGTAAGCATATACGTATGGACTTTAACTCCAAGAAATTCAGAAAGAAAATGCTTAAGATCAGAAAAGAAAGCTTATTTCCTGCTTATTTTCACTTGCAATTTTTCTTTTTTTGGTTTGCAACTTGTTTGCAAACTCAAATATCCATTTTTTGAAACAGGCCTTGGGAGGATGGCTAGTCACGGCATCCAATAGAACCAGGAGGCACGAAAACACTTGAACAAAGAACAGAATTGGTGATTCTTCCTTTAAAAATGACTTTTTAAAGTGGTGCTTATAAAAGTCCTCAGGACCAAAAGTCCTCCCATTGTCCAACACACAAAACCTTCTCTTGAATGTTTAAGGAAAAGCAAAGCGCCCAGTTTTACTCTTAAAAAGAGCCTCGAAATACATCACAAGAGGAAGCTATACCTGAAAACACATATACACTTACAACCCACTGGAGATCCAGCAGAACTGTTTATTTTGAAGAACAGACAAACTGCAACCCCTCCTGCACCCACACTCAAGTCAACCTTTTCTTTTAAAATAAATCAGACCGTTCCCCTTTGATTCCAGCAAAAGTTTAATAAGAATATCTTGAAATTTCTTGGGTGGAACGAAACTATCCCAAAATGCACACGTACACAAAAATTAAAATTAAAAATTGAGGAAACACCCACAAGATATACAAAAGTATTATTTCAGCTTCAAAATTTAAAGTATTTTGCATGCCACACACTCAACATGCTCAATAACCTCCTTCCCCCTTTTTTCGGGGGTGGTGGTTAGGGGATAAATCCATCAATATAAAAAGTCTATAAGGAAAGTCAAGACATAGAATAAACCAAGGTATCTTTATGCGGTCACGTCTGCTGACAGCTTGTAGTCCTGAAACCCAAACGATAAGGACACGCTCTTACTGAACTGGAATTATTTGCTCTTGCGCAGCTGCTTCTACCAAGAATTTTCGGGACAACAAAACCGCTCCCATTTTTTTCTAGCACATCTGGGCTGAGAAGGAATATGTCATTTTAAGTTCGGCTGAAGGTCCAGCCTTGGGGGACCCAAGGCTGCAAAGAGCAATCAGTTCGTGCAGACAATGTCCTCCAACACACAAGGAGAGAAATATAACCAGATGTACACCGTGTTACACCTAGGATCCAGTTTTTAAAATCTGTGTGGATGCCTCCTCCTATAAGCCCAGGCAACCGGAGTTGCTAGTGAAAAAAATCTCCCCAATGATTCGATTGAGAGGAAGTACGGTACGTTCTTTTTTTTTTAAAACACCGGCTGTCATTCTCAGACAAAATTAGAAACCCGGCGGTTGCGAATTATTCAAACACCGAAGTGGGAAGCAAGCCCGGAAGGAGTACAGAAACCGTTTCAAGGTCGCCTTGATCTGCCATCCGCAAAGTGTGTCCTTCACCCGCAGAGGAGGATCACTATTCTTGTCGAACACCTTTAGGCAAGAATCCCCATCAATTTTCCATGGAAAAAGAAAAATAGAGGTGGGGGGAGGGGAAGTCCTCGCAGATTCCCACCTTCGGTTCAAGACTGCAGGTAAACAAAGTCAGGCCTAAAGGTACATCTCGGCTTTGATTTAAAGGACCAGGATCTCAGATCCAGGAGTTCTTGAACTTGAGAACGCAGCAAGAATTGCAGAGAAGGGGGGACACAAGTCAAGAGAAGCCACGGATTGTTTCGGAGGGCGTGGAAGGAGCGACCTCAGTGGCAGCAGCCCCCACACTGTGCCCCCAAGTGGGCCTGCTGGCTCTCCCCAAATTTGGTCCTCCGGCTGAGTATTTCGTAGGAGCAGTCTTCCCCACAGCAGCCAGACATGGTCGGGGAGGTATCGTCTATTTCAAATCTAAAGGGTCAGGACAATATTTTTTTAAAAAAAGCAGGCCCACATATCGTGTTTCCCCCCACAAAGTAAGACCCTGTCTTATGTTTTTTGAACCCTGAAATAAGCACTTGGCCTTATTTTTGGGGAGATCTTGTCATTTTGAGGCTCCTCTTGCCATCTTACCTGATTTCCAGTTCTGCCTCCCTAACTTTAACCAGAGGAGATGGTGGGGACTGACTGTGCATGCGTTTAGATATTTTCAGGGAGGGCTTATTTTGGGGGAAACACAGTACAGTAGTACCTACAAACTTAATTCGTTCCCTGACCAGGTTCTTAAGTAGAAAAGTTTGTAAGAAGCAAGTTTTCCCATAGGAATGAATGTAAAAGCAAATAATGTTTGCGATTGGGGAAAACACAGGGAGGGTGGAGTCCCCGTTTCCTCCCAGGAGATTCCTAGAGAGGCCCCACGTAGGCTTCTCCCTGCCTTTTCCAGCCCTATTTCCTCCCAGGAGATTCCTAGAGAGGCCCCATGTAGGCTTCTCCCTGCCTTTTCCAGCCCTATTTCCTCCCAGGAGATTCCTAGAGAGGCCCCACGGAGGCTTCTCCCCACCTTTTCCGGACCTGTTTCCTCCCAGGAGATTCCTAGAGAGGCCCCACGGAGGCTTCTCCCCGCCTTTTCCCGTTACAGTTTCGGAGCCTCTGGTTTGTAAGTGGAAAATGGTTCTTGAGAAGAGGCAAAAAAATCATGAACACCCGGTTCTTATCTAGAAAAGTTCGTAAGTAGAGGCGTTTGTAGGTAGAGGTTACATAGATATTCCAGCTGGTGTTTTATCAATAGAAGTTGGATCGTATTTGTGGAAAGGGTTTGGTGTGGGGCAAAATGATTTTAACAGGGTGAAAACTCTAAGCCAGGAGGCAATGCGCTAAAAAGGTGTGTTTAATTATCCAGTGATCCCCTTGTTTCCTGCCCTGGAAAGGGAGAGAGAATGAAATCAAATCTTTGACTTACTGTAAAGCTTCTCTGAAGAACTGGTGGGCTCCGTGGTTATGTTTGAAGACGGTTAACATGACTTTCTTCATCTGGGTGCTAAGGAAAGTCAGGGAGAGCCAAAAATCAAAACAGAATGAGAGAAAAACAGGAAGGGGAGGAAAAATTGCAGTGTTCCTAAAAAGCTTCCCGTTGTTTTAGATTAATTTCTAGTTCTACACAAAAGGAGAAATTAAATGCACTTCCACGTATTTATCCAAGAATCACACTGGGCTTGTTAGATGGACAAACAGCAGCCTGGGTTCGAGATCTGAGCACCACACGACGGGGCCGAGTTCCCGTAATTGCTTCAGCTCAAAGTCAGCGCTGTCTGAAGGCCTACTCTGTGGTCATGCGGCCAGCGTGATGTTATGGGGCGCTGTGACTTTCAGCTCAAAGTGGGTACCCATTTATCCAATCACATTCGCATGCTTTCAACCTAGGAGGGGGCGATCTGCAGCTCAGAAACAACGGGGAAGCACAGGCCTACCTGTTTGCCACAAGCTGCAGGATCTGGATGAGAAACTTGCCCAGGCCTTTCCTTCTGGCTTTGCTTTCCAGCTGTATTTCATAGCTAGAGCAAGAGAGAGAGAAATAAGTAAGCAAATGTCCCACCTGTGCTACCTATCATCTTTGTTATTGGGAAGTCTTGGGGCTATTGCTCTTCTGTTCTACATTTCTGCATTCTATTCCATGTCATTCTATTCTATATTCCATTCCAATCCATATTTTCATGCTATTCTATTTTTATTATATCTTATTATATTCTTATTGTATCCTATCCCATATTTTCTATTCCATTAATTCTTATTCTATTCCATTTTTATTTCATTCCATTCTTTCTATTCCATTGTTATTCTATTCTATTTTTTTTAATTCTACTCTATTCTATCCCATCCCATATTTCTATCACATTCCACTAATTCTTATTCTATTTCTACTCCATACCATTCTATATTTTCCATTCCATTCATTCTATTCTATTGTTATTCTATTCTTATTTTATTCCATCCCATCCCATTTTTTCTATCCTATTCCATTAATTCTTATTCTGTTCTATATCTATTCCATTCCATATTTTCCATTCCATTCATTCTATTCTATTATTCTATTCTTATTCTACCGTATCCCATCCCATATTTTCTATCCCATTCCCTTCCATTAATTCTTATTCCATTCCATATTTTTCATTCCATTCTACTAATTCTATTCTATTATTATTCTATTATTATTCTATTATTATTCTATTATTATTATTATTATTATTATTATTATATTATTATTATTTATTAGATTTGTATGCCACCCCTCTCCGTAGACTCGTGGCGGCATACAAATTCTATTCTATTCTATCCCATGTTTTCAATCCCATTCCATTCCATCAATTCTTATTCTATTCTATTTTCTACGCCATTCCATTCCCACCCATCCCATATTTTCTATCCCATTCCATTCCATTAATTCTTATTCCATATTTTCCATTCCATTCTACTAATTCTATTCTATTATTATTCTATTATTCTTATTATATTCTTATTTTATTCTATTCTATCCTATCCCATTCCATGTTTTCAATCCCATTCCATTCCATCAATTCTTATTCTCTTCTATTTTCTACGCCATTCCATTCCCTCCCATCTTCTCTATTCCATTCCATCGGACTTTCCCAACTGATGAAGCCGGCAATCCTGCCACTGAAATCACAATTGGGAAGGCCTACCAATAGAGAACCTCTTCTCCGCATTCGACGTCAAAGCGGAAATGTGAGAACGCCACAGGGAGGGAGCCGTTTTCCAAAGCAATGAGATACCAAGCCCGGTCGTCAGTCATTTCGTCCCGTTTTTCCCGGTCTTTCCATCCCCACTCACTCTGCTCATACCTTCAAAAGAAAGACGGGGGGGGAGGGGGGGGAGAGGAGGAACGAGAAGATCCTTCAGGATGGAATCAACACCCTTTTGTTCAGGGAAGTGGGGAATCCTTATACAATGATCACACTCAAAAATGTCTCCCTACAGCAGTGATGGCGAACCTAGGGCACAGGTGCCACAGGTGGCACGCGGAGCCATATCTGCTGGCAAATGAGCTGTTGCCCTAGCTCAGCTCCAGCGTGAATGTGTGTGCCGGCCAGGTAATTTCCGGCTTGCACGGAGGCTCTGGGAGGGCGTTTTTGACTTCCAGAAAGCCTCTGGGGATTGGAGGAGGGCGTTTTTACTCTCCCCGGCTCCAGGGGAGCCTGGGGAGGGTGAAACACGAGCCTACTGGGCCCACCAGAAGTTGGGGAAACAGGCTGTTTCCGGCCTCCAGAACAACTCTGGGGGGTTGGGGAAGCTGTTGTCGCCCTCCCCAGGTATTGAATTATGGGCGTGGGCACTCACACATGTGCGATAGGATGTGCGCACGCTCTTTCGGCAGCCAAGGAAAAAAAGGTTCGCCATCACTGCCTTATATGTTAAAGGGTTAAATAAGGTCCAGGAGGGAAGTGTTTTTAATTGGAAAGTGAACACAAGAACAAGGGGACACAATCTGAAGTTAATTGGGGGAAAGATCAAAAGCAACATGAGAAAATATTATTTTACTGAAAGAGTAGTAGATCCTTGGAACAAACTTCCAGCAGATGTAGTAGATAAATCCGCAGTAACTGAATTTAAACATGCCTGGGATAAACATAGATCCATCCTAATATAAAATACAGGAAATAGTATAAGGGCAGACTAGATGGACCAGGAGGTCTTTTTCTGCCGTCAGACTTCTATGTTTCTATGTTTCTATGTTTCTATAGTCACTACAACTCTCATTTACTGACCAATCCAAGTTACACCACTGAAAAAACAGCTTGCCAAGGGTCCTCGTACAGGTCATCCTCTACTTATAGCCACAATGGGGCCCAACATTTCCGTTGCTAAGGGAGACATTTGTTAAGTGAGTTTTGACCCATTTTACAACCTTTCTTGCCACAATTGTTAAGTGAATCCCTTGTGAAGTTAGTAACATGGCTTGTCAAGCGAATCGGTCTTCCCCATTGACTTTGCTTATCAGAAGGCCGGGGCACTACAAGCGTCATAAATGTGAGTCAGCTGCCAGGCATTTGAATTTTTAATCACATACAGTGGTGCCTCTACCTAAGAACGCCTCTACGTACGAACTTTTCTAGATAAGAACTGGCTGTTCAAGATTTTTTTGCCTCTTCTCAAGAAACATTTTCCACTTACAATCATGAGCCTCCGAAACTGTAACCGGAAAAGGCAGGGAGAAGCCTCCGTGGGGCCTCTCTAGGAATCTCCTGGGAGGAAACAGGGCCAGAAAAGGCAGGGAGAAGCCTCCGTGGGGCCTCTCTAGGAATCTCCTGGGAGGAAACAGGGCCAGAAAAGGCAGGGAGAAGCCTCCGTGGGGCCTCTCTAGGAATCTCCTGGGAGGAAACAGGGCCAGAAAAGGCAGGGAGAAGCCTCCGTGGGGCCTCTCTAGGAATCTCCTGGGAGGAAACAGGGCCGGAAAAGGCGGGGAGAAGCCTCCGTGGGGCCTCTCTAGGAATCTCCTGGGAGGAAACAGGGCCGGAAAAGGCGGGGAGAAGCCTCCGTGGGGCCTCTCTAGGACTCTCCTGGAAGGAAGCAGGGCCGGAAAAGGCGGGGAGAAGCCTCCGTGGGGCCTCTCTAGGAATCTCCTGGGAGGAAACAGGGCCAGAAAAGGCAGGGAGAAGCCTCCGTGGGGCCTCTCTAGGACTCTCCTGGAAGGAAGCACGGCCGGAAAAGGCAGGGAGAAGCCTCCGTGGGGCCTCTCTAGGAATCTCCTGGGAGGAAACAGGGCCGGAAAAGGCGGGGAGAAGCCTCCGTGGGGCCTCTCTAGGAATCTCCTGGGAGGAAGCAGGGCCGGAAAAGGCAGGGAGAAGCCTCCGTGGGGCCTCTCTAGGAATCTCCTGGGAGGAAACAGGGCCTCCACCCTCCCTGTGGTTTCCCCAATCGCATGCATTATTTGCTTTTACATTGATTCCTATGGGAAAAATTGCTTCTTACAAACTTTTCTACTTAAGAACCTGGTCACAGAACGAATTAAGTTCGTAAGCAGAGGTACCACTGCACCTGTGGTCCTAAGTGTGAAAAGTTACAATCCACTTTTTCAATGCTGTTGTAACTTAGAATGGTCTGTTTAGGTCTATCTGTACTTTTGAGCACTCTCCCCCACCTCTCTTTACAAATCAAATATTTTGGCTCTTGAACCAGAGAGTGAGGTTGAGCCGCCTTTTGCTCATACCACACAATTACCACAATTATTGGCCATGGCTGCCCACCGGCCTCCCATTATCCCTGGGTATCTTTCTGGCCTTACAAGGTCTGCATGTTTGTCTTGGTCAGCTCAAAAGCCCAGTCGAGAGTCGCCGGTTCCAAATTCGAGACGCGCTTGCACTCGATGGAAACATTCAGTCTGTAATGAAAGGACAAGACATACTTAGGATTACTTGCGGAAATGCGATTAAATCCGTGTGCGTGTGTGTTTGCAAGATCGGAAATGCCAGGCAAGCCCACAAGCAGAACGAGTGAGGTTTTGCAATTATTTTGTCGCAAAAGGAAGGGCCTGAATTCAAATCTTTTTTTTAATTGAAATATTTTTAATTGACTTTTATTATAAGAAAACATTCACACAATATAAAACAATGTGCTCAGTGATCAATGTACCCACCACCAGACAGCATTCGTACCCCTCCACCAAAATGGAGGCGTATTTTCTATATACCACTTTAACTTTTATACATATGATAAAGTAATTCGAATTTATTCTTTTAGCTTGCTCTCAAATTCTACTGACCACGTATCCTCTTACCTTGTCCCATCGTCTCAACAGTTCCCGCAACTCAGTTTCATTGGCCAAATATATCCTCTTATCTATGATCTCAAATTGAATACAATCCACCATGTACCGATACCAATTTTGTCATACATGAATTCAAATCTCTGCCCCCCAAAAAATAAAAATAAAAATAAAAATAAAAGGAAGGGCTTTTTACTCACCCGTTTCTGTCGTATTTCTTGAACACAGGAAAAGCTCCCAAGGGGTCTTCCAGCTGTACAAAGAAAGCAAAGTCATTAGAGGAACTAAAAAGTTGGGTACAATTTTTTTTTCTCCACCCTTACAAACATACAAAGTCACATGCCTTCAAATTTCAATACAATACAATGTAATATCAATCACCAAATTCTTAATTTATATCTATTTTGCTTCGGTATACATTATTTCTCATGTGCTACCTCCTTTTCTAATTTTGTCACCTGGATTTCAAAGATGGTTTTCTGTTCTGATTCAAATTCAAAACACTATTAGCTATCAAAATTTCTATTGGCCATTTGCCTTTATCTAATACAGTGATTTTCAACCTTTTTTTGAGCCGCGGCACATTTTTTACATTTACAAAATCCTGGGGCACACCACCAACCAAAATGACACTCTAACACAGTACATATTATACATATAGTTAATACTAGTTTCTAAATGTTTGGTATTTCTACTGTCAGATTGAGAAGTTTGCTTTCTAGGTAAGGATTCTGATAAATATTAGAGTTCACCCAGAGGTTGTGGGTTCGAATCCCATGGTCAGCTAGGTGCAGGGGCCTTGGTTCTGTCTGTTTTGATGGTGTATATAGAGATTTGAACTCTTTAAGATGACCCTTCAGGAGGCCATATACAATATAGATAACATTGTGATGCATTGTATATCACCCTCTGCGGGCGGCCTCTTATAAAAAGAAAAAGGTCAAATATCTATATACACCATCAGGATAGACATAACCAGCTGAGGCTTCATCTAGTGGTGGCAACATTTACCTCCACTCCTGACCAGGATTAGAAATCTGGACCATGGGGAGGACTAGCAGCTTCAACTACTTGCCGTGGTCACACAAAGACAAGTGCGCGGTAGCCCCAGCAGGGACCTTCCTGGGTGTGGATGAGAGGTGGCCTGCTATTGGTTCATCGCTAGTGGTCAGGATGAATCCTAGAAGGTGATTGGTCAGTGAGCGTTCCCTGTGTCTTCCCTCTTCCTGTCGCTGATGGAGGCGGCTGGCAGTGGGCCGGATAAATGGCCTCCGCGGGCCGTAGTTTGGGGACCCATGTTTAATTTCCCCACGGCACACCTGACCATGTCTCACGGCACACTGGTTGAAAAACACTGATCTAATACATCCATGCCAAAGTGCTTCAGTGCCATTTCTTGTATTCTTACCTATCTCATTCATGTTTTTTAATCGTTATTTTACTATAGCTGCCCTTTAAGAGGAACTAAAAAGTTGTTGTTGGAAAAACAGTAAGGCGGTGCTCCTATCTCTGAGAGGCTGCCACAAGGAAGAGCCCACTTGTTCTTCAAAGCACCAGAAGGCAAAACAGGAAACGATGGATGGGAAACTAATCAAGGAGAGGTCGGGCCTAGAAATAAGGAGAAAGTTCCTAAAAGTGAGAACAGCTAGTGTGTGGAGTTGTGGGAAGTTTTCAAAAAGAGACTGGGCAGCCATTTCTCCAGAATGGTATGAGGTCTCCTGCTTGAGCAGGAGGTTGGACTAGAGCAGAGGTAGGCCAAGTTGGCTTGGCTCTTCTATGATTTGTGGACTTCAACTCCCAGAATTCTTCAGACCAGGGGTCCCCAAACTTGGCAAGTTTAAGATTTGTGGACATCAACTCCCAGAATTCTCTAGCCAGCTTACTGGCTAGAAAATTCTGGGAGTTGAAGTCCACAAGTCTTAAAATTGCCAAGTTTGAAGACCTCTGCTTCAGACAATCATGCTAGCTCAGGAATTCTGGGAATTGAAGTCCACAAGTCATAGAAGAGCCAACATTGCCTACCCCTGGACTAGAAGACCTCCTGTTGGGAGAGTTTTGCACATGCGGAAGGTAATCCACCAAGTAGCCACAGTTAACCGCTATACCTAATGGAACTCTTCAATGAAAAACACTGCAGCAGGCTTTCTTGTAAAAATATATTTTACTTTTCTTCCTATCAAACTGCTTCTCTAAATAAACACTATAATAAACTATCCACAATACTAGCTGCCCCAGTCTACAGAGAGGGGCAGCATACAAATCTAATAAATAAATAAATGAATAAATGAATGAATGAATAAATAAAATAAAATCATATAACTCTTATTACATCCACCACTGCAACCACTAAGCACTAACCACTAACTACAAACCACCCAGCACAAACCACTCTATAACAAACCTCTGTAACAAAACACTCTATAACAAACCACACCCATGCAAGGGTGCTATTACTTTTATATAGGTTTCAGCCAATCAGGTTGCAGCACAGTTAACTAACCCTGCATCAGCCTTTCCTATGGTTACAAACCATTTACTTGCATTGTAATATTACCTCCAGAAATAAACTTATTTCTGACACCTCCAAGTCCCCTTCCAAAGATTATTCTGTTAAAAGCACAACTCTCTTAAGTTTTTTTTTTCCTCATGATCACTTTGGAACATTAAGGATGAAGATCAAGACAATTAAAATGCCCGGCCTTTGCTATGTTATCAAGGGGAAATAAAACGCTGATTTTGCTCCTCAGAAGTTATCAGGGGAAGAATGGAGATCACGTGACTCTGGTATGCTTGCAGCCATCCTAAATCAACGCCAGTTGCCAAGATCCTGAATTCTGACCCTGTCACTTCTTTCAATGGTGTCGCACGTTCAAATGGCTGTCAGTTAAGGACTACCTAATGCAGTGATTTTCAACCTTTTTTGAGCCGCAGCACATTTTTTACATTTACAAAACCATGAGGCACATGGGGGGGGGGGACTAAAAAAATATTGGACAAAAAAATTCTCTCTTCCTCCCTTTCGCTCTATTTCTCTCTCTTTCTCTCCCTTCCTCTTTTTTTCTCTCTCTCCCTTTCTTTCTCTTCCTTCTTTCCTCTTTTTTGCTCTCTTTCTCTCTCCCACCTTCCCTCCCTCTCTGTCTCTCTCTCTCTCTTTCTCTCTCTTGCTTTCTTTCCCTCTTGTTCTCTTTCTCTCTCTCTTTCTTTCTCTCTCTTTCTTTCTCTTTCTCTCTCTTTCTTTCTCTCTCTCTCTCGTTTTCTTTCTCTGAGCTTCGCGGCACACCTGACCATGTCTCGCGGCACCCTAGTGTGCCACGGCACACTGGTTGAAAAACACTGACCTAATGCAGGTAGACTACATTCTCTGCAGTAATTAATCAGCTAAACTGCCTTAACTTCGACGGGATAGAAAGTGTCTTATTGGTGAGTAGACCTGTGGCTCAGCAAATTAGCTGAATTATTTTTTTGGGGGGGGGGGGATCAACTTCCTTTCTTCAGATCTTGCCTTTCCCTCTGTTGAAATTAAAATGTTTATTTATATTTATTCTGACTAGCGTCTGATAATAATCAGCTCCTCCAAAGTGGCTTAATCCATTCCTTTTTCTAACCCCAGAATTTTTCCTTAAGAGGACCAGGCTTCAATCTCACCAATCTGTTCGTGTCAGGTAAGAAACTCATGGATCTGCGGTTCTCCCACCTTCAAAACATGGTTTAAAAATAATGCCTCCATCCCCAGGAGTCCAGCCTTTCAAATTAGGTCAGGACAGGTTGCTAAGCAAAAGCTAGGTGACACCAGCAGGCAACTGTAAACCTCAAGGCAACGGCTGGATTTTTTTTTTTTTAAAAAAGGAAATCTCAAACCCAGGGCTTCCCTAAGTTTTTCCTTCTTTCTTACTCCAAACTGATTCTCAGAAACTTTCAGGGCCCATTCTGGGAGACCTCACCTACAAAAAGATATTGATAAAATTGATCGGGTCCAAAGACGGGCTACCAAAATGGTGGAAGGTCTTCAGCATAAAACTTATCAGGAAAGACTTCATGAACTCAATCTATATATGGTCTGGAGGATTTATCTACCACGTCTGCTGGAAGTTTGTTCCAAGGATCTACTACTCTTTCAGTAAAATAATATTTTCTCATGTTGCTTTTGATCTTTCCCCCAACTAACTTCAGATTGTGTCCTCTTGTTCTTGTGTTCACTTTCCTATTAAAAACACTTCTCTCCTGGACCTTATTTAACCCTTTAACATATTTAAATGTTTCAATCATGTCCCCCCTTTTCCTCCGCGCCCTATCCCCCAGCCAGCCTACCCGGAAAAGGCTTTGCCAGCCTCCGCAGAGAAGAAAGGAAGAGAGAGAACAAGAGAGAGAAAGAAAGGAAGAGAGAGAAAGAGATAGCAAGAGAGACAGAATGAGAGAGAGAAGAGAAAGAAAGAAAGAGACAGCAAGAGGGGGGAAGGAGGGAGAGAGAAAGAGAGCAAAAGAGAGAAGAAGGAAGGAAGAGATAGCAAGAGAGACAGAATGAGAGAGAGAGAGAAAGAAAGAAAGAGATCGCAAGAGGGGGGAAGGAGGGAGAGAGAAAGAGCAAAAGACAGGAAGGAAGGAAGAGAGAAAGAAAGAGATAGCAAGAGAGACAGAATGAGATAGAGAGAGAAAGAGAAAGAGAGACAGCAAGAGGGGGAAAGGAGGGTGAGAGAAAGAGAGCAAAGAGAGGAAGGAAGGGAGAACGAATGAGAGAGAGAGACAGCGAGACAGAATGAGAGAGAGAGAGAGAGAAAGAAAGAAAGAGACAGCAAGAGGGGGGAAGGAGGGGAGAGAGAAAGAGCAAAAGAGAGAGGAAGGAAGGAAGAGAGAAAGAAAGAGATAGCAAGAGAGACAGAATGAGAGAGAGAGAAAGAGAAAGAGAGACAGCAAGAGGGGGGAAGGAGGGAGAGAGAAAGAGAGCAGAGAGGAAGGAAGGAAGGAAGAGAGAAAGAATGAGAGAGAGAAAGAGACAGCAAGAGAGACAGAATGAGAGAGAGAGAGAAAGAAAGAAAGAAAGAAAGAAACAGCAAGAGGGGGGAAGGAGGGAGAGAGAAAGAGCAAAAGAGAGAGGAAGGAAGGGAGAAAGAAAGGGATGGAGAGAGAAAGAGGAAGGGAGAGAAAGAGGGAGGGAGAGAGAAATAGAGCGAAAGGAAGAGAGATTTTTTTTGTCCAAACGTCCCCCCCCCCGCGCTCAATGTTCCCCAGGATTTTGAAAATGTGAATAATGTGCCGCGGCTCAAAAAAGGTTGGGAAACACTGCTCCAGACTATACAGATGGAGTTCATTAAGTCTTTCCTGATACGTTTTATGCTTAAGACCTTGCACCATTCTTGTAGCCCGTCTTTGGACCCGTTCAATTTTGTCAATATCTTTTTGTAGGTGAGGTCTCCAGAACTGAACACAGTATTCCAAATGTGGTCTCACCAGCGCTCTATATGGTTCTTGACAAATCTATATTTTATTTTATGTACACTGAGAGCATCTGCACCAAAGACAAATTCCTTCTGTGTCCAATCACACATGGCCAAGAAAGAATTCTATTCTATTCTATTCTTTCCTTATTCTAATCTAATTCTATATTTTATTAATCTATTCTATTCTATTCAATGCTGGCCCTTTGGCTTTGAAACGGAGATGAGCACTGCCCCGTAGAGTCAGGAATGACTAGCACATACGTGTGGGAGAACATAGAAACATAGAAAACTGACGGCAGAAAAAGACCTCATGGTCCACCCTAGTCTGCCCTTGTACTATTTCCTGTATTTTATCTTGGGATAGATCGATGTTTATCCCAGGCATGTTTAAATTCAGTTACTGTGGATTTACCAACCACCTCTGCTGGAAGTTTGTTCCAAGGATCTACTACTCTTTCAGTAAAATAATATTTTCTCACGTGGCTTTTGATCTTTCCCCCAACTAACTTCAGATTGTGTCCGATTGCTCTTGTGTTCACTTTCCTATTAAAAACACTTCCCCTCCTGAACTTTTACCTTTATTTCTTAAGTTTCAGGATAGACGCGGTGAGCAGAATCGGAAGTCACGTTTGCCACTTGCGAACTGCGACTGCCAGAATTCTCCAGCCAGCTAGGGGAATTCTGGGAGTTGAAGTCCACATGTCTTAAAGCGGCCAAGGTTGAACATGGCAGCATCGCATTGTTCCCCAGATATTTAACCGTACTATTTTTTTTTAATAGTCGCAAGGAAGAAGCCGGGAGGCAAGGCATACTTTGCACACGATAAAACAATACAGCCGTGGAATTTTTTTTTAAAAAAAGGAAAAAAAGAGAAACACTCACTTTATTGGCCGCATCAACCTTGGCGCAGACAGCGTCCATGGCTGCCCTTTCCTCCAGCCGTTTCTGCTTCTTCTCCTTCCCTTTACTGGACTTCCTCTGCAACCAGGAGGGTTGAAATGCTAAGACACAACACACAAACAGAGCTGAACAGCTCCCCATCTATTAAGGCTTCTTCCACCACACGGGTGGTCCTCGACTTAGGAACAATTGAGCCCAACGTTTCTGCTGCTAAGCAGGAGAGTTGTTCAAAGTGAATTTCCCCTCATGTTAAGGTGCCTTTATGTTAATAACACGGTTGTTAAGTTTCCCTGTCAACTTGGCTTGTCAGAAAGTCGCAAAAGGGAATCCCAGATGCTGCAACTGACATAGATTATTATTATTATTATTATTATTATTATTATTATTATTATTATTAATTAGATTTGTATGCTGCCCCCTCTCCGAAGACTTGGGGCAGCTAACAACAATATAAAAAAAACAATGTAAACAAATCTAATATTAAAAATAATCTTAAAAAAACCCAATTTAAAGAACCACTCATACATACAAGCATACCATGTATAAATTATATAAGCCTAGGGTGAAGGGAAAATTTCAATTCCCCCATGCCTGACGACAGAGGTGGGTTTTAAGGAGCTTGCGAAAGGCAAGGAGGGTGGGGGCAACTCTGATATTTGGGGGGAGCTGGTTCCAGAGGGTCGGGGCCGCCACAGAGAAGGCTCTTCTCCTGGGTCCCGCCAAACGACATTGCTTAGTCGACGGGACCCGGAGAAGGCCAACTCTGTGGGACCTAACCAGTCGCTGGGATTCGTGCGGCAGAAGGCGGTCCCGGAGATACCAGTCAGTTGCCAAGTATGAATGTTTGATCAGGTGACCATGCTTGCAACGAATGTAAATGTGGAAAAACAGTCATTAAGTCTATTTTTTTCTGGGGTGTTGTAACTTTGAAACAGTCACTAAGTGAACTGTTGCACAGTGGGTGCCTCTACCTAAGAACGCCTCTACTTAAGAACTTTTCTAGATAAGAACCGGGTATTCCAAGAATTTTTTGCCTCTTCTTAAGAACCATTTTCTATCTAAGAACCTGAGCTGGGAAAAAATTTCCCAGGAAATTTGAGAGCAGCACGAAGGCCCAGCCAGTTTCCTGCCATTCCCCCTTTAATCCCGGCCATCTCGGGCTTTTCTGGGCTGCCAGAGGAGCCTTTCGGTGGTGCTTAAGGAGGCTTTGGCAATCCAGAGCGAACGAAGCATTTTCCTTTCTCTGGGGGCTTGGAGAGGGAATAAACCTCTGCCAGCGCCCAGAGAAAGGAAACGCTCCCTTCCCTCTGGGCAGTGACTGTCCTCCTCTTCTTCCTCCTCCTCCTCCCACCCCAAATTCCGAGCTTTTATTTCTTTCCTAATGGGTTTGCACGCATTATTTGCTTTTACATTGATTCCTATGGGAAAAATTGCTTCTACTTACAAACTTTTCTACTTAAGAACCTGGTCACGGAACGAATTAAGTTCTTAAGTAGAGGTACCACTGTAACTCAAACTGTACTTTTTACAACACCTTAAATAAAGCTAATCCTCCTGTTTGATGGCCGCTCAAAATTACAACATTGCCAAGAACTCCTCTTCAATGCTTATTATGACCGTCGCCACAATCCCGCAGTTATGCAATCCGAGTAAAATAAAACAAACTCTAAAACAGGAGACACTCTGAGCAATCCATGGCTTCTGCTAAATCAGTGAAAGCTGTCAATCAAAAGCTTCTCTCTATTACAACAACAAAGAATAAAAAAACATCCCTGATTAACAAGGTCCCCAGTTTATCAACTAAACTTTTATGTGGATTAAGCCAAATAGAAATGTGTAGTTTTTTGCTTTTAAAATGTTGAGAATAAGCGAGTGAATGCTTCAAACTCTACTTCTTTATCATAGCATAATTTTCCAGCTCATGGCTATCTGAAACACCTTCAACGCCTCTATTTTTATCTACCTAAAATTTGGAGACCGTTCCTCAGGAATTCAAAATGTACGTGATGCAGCTTTTGAGAACAAGGAAGCAAATCTTACCAGGAATCCAGCCCCCCACCCCCCCACGATCCTATAATCCCTATAATGACCTTTAAAGCCCTACATGGCATTGGGCCAGAATACATCCGGAACCGCCTTCTACCGCACGAATCCCAGCGGCCGATAAGGTCCCACAGAGTTGGCCTTCTCCGGGTTCCGTCGACCAAACAATGGTGGAAGAGCCTTCTCTGTGGCGGCCCCAGCCCTCTGGAATCAAATAAATGATTCTCTGGAATCAAATAAATAATCCCCCCAGAGATTAGAACGGCCCCTACCCTCCTTGTCTTTCGCAAATTACTCAAGACCCACCTTTACCGCCAGGCATGGGGGAGTTAAGATATTCCTTCCCCTTAGGCCATTACAAGTTATGCATGGTATGTTTGTGTGTATGTTTGGTTTTTTACAATAAGGGTTTTTAGTTGTTTTATTAATTGGATTGCACATGCTGTTTTTATCGTTGTTGTTAGCCGCCCCGAGACTGCGGAGAGGGGCGGCATACAAATCCAATAAATAATAATTATAATAATTTCTACCACTGCAAGCCCATTCAAATGTGCCTTGGAAATGCTCCTTTAAAAAATAAAATAAAATAAATATATATTTAGCCAGACTTTCTGCCGATGAGTCAGCAGCTCTGGTGCTTTCAAGCCAAAAGCATACGTTTAACCTCCCTGCAACCCTTTCAACCCTCAAAAGTTCAAGCAAGGCCGTCGTTTCTAATTCATTCTCTGTGCTAGGCTAGGAAATCACTTGAGAATGTGAAAGCAGTTGGTAGGTGGTGTAAGATGCTTTTATCTATCTATGCACTTCTATACACACTACACAGACAATCCTCAAACAATAGTTCATTTAGGGACCATGTAAAGTTACAACACGAACAGGAGACTTGTGACCATTTTTTGCAATTAGAACCGTTGCCGCATCCCCTCTCGCATGCAATCAATATTCAGACGCTTGGCAATCGACTCCTATCTATGGCCTATGTTTTGAGATCATGTGAGATCCCCTTTTATGACCTTCTGACAAGCCAATGGGGAAGCCAGATTCACTTAACAACCATAGTCTTTATTTTTAACAACTACAGTGAATCTCTTAACAATTGTGGCATGAAAGGTTAGAAAAAGGGGCAAAACATCTATTATCTATGTGTCTATCTATATGTCTGTCTGTTTATATCTAATCGGTATCTATGTCTATCTACATCTATTATCTATCTGTTTACATCTATTATCTATATGTGTCTAAGTTTATCTACATCTATATGTCTATCTAAATCTATTATCTATATTAGTCTGTCTACATCTGCTATCTATTTAAATATTATCTATGCCTACCTACATCTATTATCTATGGCTGTCTGTTTACATCTATTATCTATGTCTATTTAAATCTATTATCTATATCTGTTAATCTGTCTACATCTACTATCTATCTAAATATTATCTATGTCTATCTACATCTATTATCTATGTCTGTCTATTTAAATCTATTTTCTACCGTATATATGTCTATCTACATCTTCTATATCTATGTGTGTCTGTTTACATCTATTATCTATGCCTATCTAAATCTATTACCTATATCTAACTTTTACATTAGATTATTACTATCTAAATCTATTATCTACCACATATCTATCTACATCTATTATCTATGTCTGTCTGTCTACATCTATTATCTATGTCTGCCTATCTAAAACTATTATCTATATCTATCTATTATCTATATAGATAAAACCTATGTTTTATCTATGATGTCTGTTTATCTATCATCTATCTATCCATCATCTGTCCACCCCAAACCAGCCCCTCAACTTAATAAGATACCCCTTTTGGTTGTGTAGGAGGGAACTGTAGTGTAAGGGGCGTGCATAAGCGCACCATTGTGCCTACCGTCCCTGTCCTATTGTCTACTTTTTATCATTACTTATCTAATGTTTAATATGTACAAATTATCACCCTATAATTGTTTGACAAATAAATAAATAAAATAAATAAACCATCTGGAGGCGAGGAAGGAGGAGAAGTCACTCCTAAGACTTTGAACATATTTTGTTTTTCTCCCAAACTCTGCTGAATATTTTAAAATACAAGCTCCACCGACACCCACCCACCCCAATTTCCACCCCTATGAGGTGGGCAGCTGTATAAAATTAGAATAAATGCAGACGCCCATTTCTTCCTGTTCTCCCCCCCCCCCCTCCCATTTTGGTCCTGACAACCCCCCCACAATCAGGTTTTGTCATGTTTTATCCCCCCAGCCCCCCTCCCCAATGTATAGCCTGGCCCTCCCTCCTTTCTCACCCTTTTCAACCCATTACCACAAATCCTCCCCCCCCCCCAAGCACCACAGTTATACAATATTTAGCTCCCCCCTTTTTGGCCCCCTCCTCAAACGTTATGCCTCTCGCGGTCCCTCCCCCCCCCCCGCTCCAGCCCTGCTCCCCCCTCCCTCTCTCTCTCAACCCCCACCCTTACCCCCATGGTGATGGCGACCGCGAGCCCCCCACAGCCTCCCCAATGATGCGTGACCCGCGAGGGGCGGAGATAAGACTTTAAAAACGCTTACGAAGCTATCGCGCCTGCGCAGAGATCCCCCCCGCCAGAAAAAAAACGGCAAGGAAAGAAAAGCACGTCCCTGACGCGCTGGCGCGGAGGGGGCGAGACCGCCTGCGCCTGCGCAGCAAGAGTAAGGGCAAAAGAGAGGGCGGAAGAGTAGGACGCGCCTCTTCTCGAACGCGTGCGCGGAGGGAGGAGATAATAGGCGGGAAGAGAACAGAGTGAAGGAAGGCGAAAAGAGCGGGAAAGCGCGGAGGGTTTAGTTAGCTCAACACAAACAAGGGAGAAAGGAGAGGAGGCACGCGTGCGCACTCGCGTTGTTGCGCTCGCCCCGCCCTCTAACTTGCGTTCTGCGTGCGAGAAGGGTGAGGGCGGGGAAAATTGAATTTCTTAGCTGCTGATTGGCTAGAACAAAAGGAAAAAAAGAGAGGACGTTTCAATCTTGATTAATATTAATTCAATGTTGGTTAGTAATATGAATGAAAGACTTCCTCTGCCAGACAGTTGGGGGTTAATAAAATAAAATAAAATAGATAAATAATTAATAAAAATAAATTAAATAATATAATATAATAAAATAATTAATAAAAAATCCACAAAAAGTAAAATGCAATAAAATTAAATAAATAAAAATTAAATTAAATTATAAAATAATAAAAATCCACAAAAAGTAAAATGCAATAAAATTAAATAAATAAAAATTAAATTAAATTATAAAATAATAAAAATCCACAAAAAGTAAAATGCAATAAAATAAAATAATAAAAATTAAATTATAAAATAAAATAAAAAATTAATAAAATAAAGTAGATAAATAATAAAAATTAAATTAAATTATGAAATAAATAGAATAAAAAATAAATCAGAAAACTACTTCGCTATAGCCACTGAACACATCTTCTTTATTTAACCATGGTTTAAATCAATAAACCATGATTGCAGGCAACATGCTAAGTTACCTTCCACTCACAGAAAAGTAGGGGTGAGCCTGATGCATGAACTTTGCCCGGGAGAACATTTCCATCCCTCCCCTTTTCCTCCACAATAAAGTAAACCTTAAAATCTCTCTTGAATGACAAATGTGAAATACAAATAAACCGGCTATCATTATTCTCCTGCCCTTATAAAGCTTCAGAAAGGATATTAATCAATGAAACTTTCTTTTTTTCCCCCCCCAACACAGATCTTTCATCGAAAGCTGCTTCAAAATCCTTTCCTTTGCAATCCCCCCACACACAAAAAAAAATCTGATTTTAAAAAAAAGGTTTTTCAAGGTTCAAGTGCTCAATCTCCTTCCAAATCCTTCTGGAATCAAATAAATGATAAGAAGGTTAAAAAGGATCCTTGTACCTACTAGGAATGTAAAAGCAGGCACCAGAGGGAGCTCGTGTTGAAGATAATTTAAAAACCCCTCCCAAATAGAAACTAACCAGTCGAAAGCCCTTGGGGTTGACCCCTTCCTGCCATTTCTCCCGGACGGACGGAGGGGTGTGGGGGTAAGGCTCGAATGACAGACCCTAAATTAAAATGGCAGATGGCCCTGGCTGGTGACTCTACATTAGGATCCCAAAAATGGCAGTTTGACCCCCTGAGGTATACTGTACTTTACAACAGGGGTCTCCATAACCTTGGCAACTTTAAAAATGGCGGACTTCAACTCCCACAATTCCCCAGGCAACTTTACTGACTGGGGAATTCTGGGAGTTGAAGTCCGTCAACTTTGCCGGCTGGGGAATTCTGGGAGTTGAAGTCCGTCAACTTTACTGGCTGGGGAATTCTGGGAGTTAAAGTCGGCCAACTTTGTTCGCTGGGGAATTCTGGGAGTTGAAGTCCGTCAACTTTGCCGGCTGGGGAATTCTGGGAGTTGAAGTCGGCCAACTTTGTTCGCTGGGGAATTCTGGGAGTTGAAGTCCACCAACTTTGCTGGCTGGGGAATTCTGGGAGTTGAAGTTGGCCGACTTTGCTAGCTGGGGAATTCTGGGAGTTGAAGTCCGCCAGGCTAAAAAGTTGTCAAGGTTGGAGACCTCCATTTTACAGGGTCCTCCTACTACGCCCCTGGCTAAAGACCCCAATACAGTCCTCGATTTACGACAGTCCACTTAGTGACCGTTCAAAGAAGATCTGATGGAGGCAGAGCCAGATGGGGGGACAGGCTGGTTTGAGTCACTGCCACCCTGGTTTTGATGGAGCGTTGGCGGATCTGGCTCCACTGGGTGATCTCAAGAGCTTTGTAGAGCATTTTCTTCTAAAGGGGGGGGGGGTGTTTCTTTTTTTTAACACGGGGTATTCATCGGATTTGAACTGGCACCCCCGACTGCCAGATCTGCAATTTTTCCAAGTGGATCCTTACTGTCGTTCTGGTTTATTATTATTATTATTATTATTATTATTATTATTATTATTATTTCGATTTGTATGCTGCCCCTCTCCGAGGACTCGGAGTGGCTCACAACATTAATGTGGGACTTGGTCCTTTAGTAAGAAAAAGCATTCGACTGCATTTATGATGAAAGGAGCAGTTTTCCTAAAGCCAAACCCGTTACAAAATAGAGGGAGGGGGAAACAGATCTGAGGTTTTGGCCATGAAAACAGCCAACACACTCTCCCCTTTTCCTTCCCCAATTATCTCCCTGGTGTCCGATTTCAAACAATTGTTTTGGGTAGCCCTTCTGCAGCTTGGCGGGCTCTCCGGGATGGCCGGCATTCCATTCCCAGGCGGATGGCCTTGGGGTTCGGCCCTCCAACGTCTCTGGTCGGGAGTGGGAGTATACTTTGGGCTTCTGCTCTTCCTGCACTGTCGGTGGACTCCCTCCCCCATTCCAAAACACAGGATTCCTGGCAGTCTCTGGCATCAGCGAAGCAGCAGTCGGGGGGGGGGGGGAGCTGGATGGGAGCAGTGACCCCCCTGCTTTGCTTTGAAGGCAGACAGACAGACAGACACACACCCCCCCAAGGAGATCATAAGACCAGATAGGGATCATACTGTACAGAAATCCCCTTTAAATATTTATTTGATACTACCCATATTTTCCTTTTCGCTTCTTTTCTTCCTCCCTCCCTCACCTTCATCCTTTTATTCTTCCATCCCTCCCTTATTACCTTTCATCCTTCCTTCCTTCCTTCCCACTCCCTTTCTCCCGCCCCCCTCTCTTCTTTCCTCCCTCCCTTCTTCCCTTCCATCCACACTCCTTCCTTCCTTTATTTCTCCATCCACACTCCTTCCTTCCTTTCCTTTATTCCTAGTCCATTTCTCCCTTCATCACTCTTTTCTTCCTTCCTTCCTTCTTTCCTTCCTTTCTCTTTCTCCCTCCACCCACACCCCCTTCTTTCCTTTGTTCCTTCCTTTGTTTGTTCCTTTCTCCCTCCATTCACACTCCTTCCTTCCTTTCTAGTCCATTTCTCTCCATCCCTCTTTCCTTCCTACTTATTTTTCCTTCCTTCCCTCCTTCCTTCCCTCCTTCCTTCTCCCTCTCTTCTTTCCTTCCTTCTCCCTCCCTTCCCTTTGCACAAATAGCTGGTTTTAACCAACCGAGCCAATGCCTTAACAAGCAAGCAGGCCCAGCCTCTCCACTTACATTAAGATGCAAAAACTGCTACAGACCACCAACACCAATTTATTCTATAATCCAGGGAGCCCGACCCCAGGCAAAAATTTTTTGCCAGCTACAAGACCCCACCCACCCCAATGGTTGCCTCTCTATTGTTAGCCAACCGAGGAGACTCTGAAATCCCCAACCCAACCAGGTAGAAGAGATTGATGGAGATCCATCTCCGTTTTTCTCTGTTCTAGAGAGCCTGATAATATTGAGAACGACTGAAAGGAAGAGAAAAAAACAGAAATGAATTATGGAGCGGCTGGGATCACCTCGGGAGACCTAAAAAAGACCAAACAAGGACCAAATCTTCAGGGAGGGAGGGGGGGAAATAAATCTCTCTTAGGAATTAACCTTGATAGCAAATAATAATAATAATAATAATAATAATAATAATAATAATAATAATAATGATAATAGAGGAAGAGGAGGAGTTGGAAGAGGAGGAGAGAAAAGAAAAGGAAGGAGGAGTAAGAGGAAGAAGAAGAGGAGGAGGAAAAAAGAAATAATAATAATAATAATAATAATAGTTGGAGGAGAGAGAAAAGAAAAGGAAGGAAGAGGAAGAGGTAGAAAAAAAGGAAAAAAGAAATAATAATAATGCTAATAATAATAATAAGTAAGAGGAGGAGTTGGAGGAGGAGGAGAGAAAAGAAAAGGAAGGAGGAGTAAGAGGAAGAAGAGGAGGAGGAAAAAAGAAATAATAATAATAATAATAATGATAATAATAATAATGAGGAAGAGGAGGAGTTGGAGGAGGAGGAGAGAAAAGAAAAGGAAGGAAGAGGAAGAGGTAGAAAAAGAGGAAAAAAGAAATAATAAAAATAATAATGAGGAGGAGGAGGTGGAGAAGGAGGAGGAGGAGAAGAGGTAGAAGAAGAAGAAGTAGAAGAAGAAGAAGCTACACAGCTGGCAGCCGCCCAATCAAAGCCGCTCAAAAGAAAAAAGAGAAATTGAGGAAGAGAGGGGAAGGAGGAGAAGGAGGGGGGGGAGCAGAGAGATATCAAAGCCAAAGGAATTTCCCTTATGCAGATCAGCCAATTAAAATTTTAAAAAAAACACATTTTTTTTTCCACTGCCAAGCACTCCAAAAATCTGTCTAAACCTTCATAAAACACAGGAAATCATCATCATCGTCATCACCATCAATCTT
>NC_091962.1:8822006-8831988 GCF_031021105.1 Erythrolamprus reginae | reverse complement strand
CCGGCAGGCAGGTGGGGCTGCCCAACTGTGCAGAGCGGCTCCTCCCCTCCAGACACACGCTTCCCCGACACGCATCTGCGGCTCCACGCGTGCATGCTGCTTGGAGCCCTGAGGTTGAACTTGGAAAAGGGCTCACGACTGTCCCGCGGCTGCCCTTCTGGACTCTGGGGAGATGCCTTTGGGAACGTGACCCTTTCAATTTTTTTCCAATGTAAGGACATACCCCAAAAGTAAGACGTAGTGGGGCTTTTGGGGGTAAAAAGAAGCAAGACACTGTCTTACTTTCGGGGAAACACGGTATTCTCTTCCTATCTACTTCTCTTATTTTTTACTTCCTATCTTTATATATATTACAAATCTAAATAATAAATAAATAAATAAATAAATAAATAAATAAATAATGTCTATTCTCTTTCATATGTATTGTATATTGGACAAAGAATAAATAAATAAAATAAATAAAATTCAGGGTTGGGTTTTTTTGGGGGAGGGCATCTCCTAGAAACATAGAAGATTGACGGCAGAAAAAGACCTCCTGGTCCATCTAGTCTGCCCTTCTACTATTTCCTGCATTTTATTGTAAGATGGATCTATGTTTATCCCAGGCGTGTTTACATTCATTTCCTGTGGAAATAATATTTTCTCACGTTGCTTCTGATCTTTCCCCCAACTGACCTCAGATTGTGTCCCCTTGTTTTTGGGTTCACTTTCCTATTAAAAACACTTCCCTCCTGAACCTTATTGAACCCTTTAATGTATTTAAATGTTTCGATCGTGTCCCCCCCGTTTCCTTCTGTCCTCCAGACTATACAGGTGGAGTTCATGAAGTCTTTCCTGGTCAGTTTGATGCTTAAGACCTTTCACCATTTTTGTAGCCCGTCTTTGGACCCGTTCAATTTGATCCAAATCTCCTTGATTCTGGTTCTGATTCTCATTTTGGCCTTCCCACTCCCCGGAATTATTCCAAGGTTCGGGCTCCGATTTGATTTTTCTGTTTTCCTGGGTAAGTCCCAGGGGAAAGGGAAAAAAAATAAACACAATAGAGAGAAGTCCTTGACTTGTAATAATTCGTTGTGGGGGCCATTGGAAGTCGCAAGGGGGGGGGGAAAACCCGACGTGACTTGTAATTGGTCCTCGCAAGTCACACTTAATGACCATGGCAACCTCTGCATGATCCTGTGATCAAAATTTGGACAATTGGGCAATTGATATGGATTTACAAGGTTTGTAGCATCTCTCTCTCTCTCTCTCTCTCTCTCTCTCTCGCTTCCCCCCTTTGTCTTTTTTTCTCTTTCTTGCTTGCTTTCTCTTTCTCCCCCCCCTCTTTCTCCTTCCTTCTTTCTTTCTTTCTGTTTCTCTCTCTCTCTTGGTCTCTTTTCTTTCTCTCTTTCTTCCTCTTGATCTCTCTCTTGCTCTCTTTCTCCCTTTCCCTTTCTCCCTCTCTCTCTTGCTCTCTTTTCTCTCTCTCTCTTTCCCTCTTTTTCTCTCTTCCTCTATTGCTCTCTCTTTCCGCCTTTCTCTTTCTCTCTCTCTCTCTCTTTCCCTCTCTCTCGCTGTCTCTCTACTTGCTTGCTTTCTCTCTTTGCCTTTCTCTCTCTCTCTCTCTCTCGATGTCTATTTTCTTTCTTTCTCCCTCTTGATCTCTCTCTTGCTCTTTCTCTCTCTCTTGCTCGCTTTCTCCCCTTTCCCTCTCTCTCTTGCTGTCTCTCTATCTTCTTTCTTTCTCTCCCTCTTTCCCTTTCTCTCTCTCTCGCTGTGTCTCTATTTTCTTTCTTTCTCCCCCTCTTGATCTCTTTCTTTCTCCCTCTTTCCCTTTCTCTGTCTTTCTTGCTGTGTCTCTATTTTCTTTCTCTATCTCTCCCTCTTTTCCTTTCTCTCTCTCTTGCTGTCTCTCTATCTTCTCTCTTTCTCTCTCTTTCCCTTTCTCTCTCTCTTGCTGTCTCTCTATTTTCTTTCTTTCTCTCCCTCTTGATCTTTCTTTCTCCCTTTCCCTTTCTCTCTCTCTCTCGCTGTGTCTCTATTTTCTTTCTTTCTCTCCCTCTTGATCTTTCTTTCTCCCTTTCCCTTTCTCTCTCTCTTGCTGTCTCTCTATCTTCTTTCTTTCTTTCTCTCCCTCTCGCTGTGTCTATTTTCTTTCTTTCTCTGCCTCTTGATCTCTCTCTTTCTCCCTCTTTCCCTTTCTCTCTCTCTCTTGCTGTGTCTCTATTTTCTTTCTCTCTCTCTCTTGCTCTTGCTCTCTCTCACTCTCTCTCTTGCTCTCTCTGTCTCTCTCCGTGTGCAAGAGAGGTTCCCCTGTGCAGCCAGCTCATGTAACCCGTCTCCAGGGAAAGGCCAAGGTGACAGCAAGAGAAGCCAAAGCTCATGTCACCAGCTTGGCTGCCTTCCCAGGCTGCTCCCCTCTCCTTCTCCCAGCGGACGGCCCCATCCCCCCCCCCCTCACCTGCCTCCTGGCTTCCCCGCAAAAGAGGGAAATGACCAAAAGGACCAAGGTGGACAAAACAAAAACAGATTGGGAGGTGGTGGGGTAGATCTGCTCCTCCCAAAACTGTGGCTGAGCTCTCTCTCTTTCCCGATGCCCTTCGGCTGCGCCCCCCCCCCCCGGTTCCCCTCCCTTCCGGTTCCCTGCTTTCCTCTCGCCTCCTTCCCTCGCCCCTGGCTGCATCCTCCTCCTCCTCCTTCTCCTCCTCCTCCTCCTCCTCCTCCACCATCCCCTGTTTCCTGGCTGAGAGCTCTGGCCAAGCTCCTCTCTTGGCCAGGCTGAACCCAGGAGCCTCTCCGAAGGCTCCTTCCCCTCCCTCCTCCTCCTCCTGTTTTTCACCTTTTCCTTTCTTCTACTCTTCCTCCTCCTCCCCCTCCTTTCCCTTCCTCCCCTCCTTTTAAACCTCCTCACCTTCCTCCCTTTTCTCCTCCTCCTCCCTCCCCCTCCATTCCCTTCCTCCTCCTCCTCCTGTTTTTCACCTTTTCCTTTCTTCTACTCTTCCTCCTCCTCCTCCCCCTCCTTTCCCTTCCTCCCCTCCTTTTAAACCTCCTCACCTTCCTCCCTTTTCTCCTCCTCCTCCCTCCCCCTCCATTCCCTTCCTCCTCCTCCTCCTGTTTTTCACCTTTTCCATTCTTCTACTCTTCCTCCTCCTCCTCCTCCCCCTCCTTTCCCTTCCTCCCCTCCTTTTAAACCTCCTCACCTTCCTCCCTTTTCTCCTCCTCCTCCCTCCCCCTCCATTCCCTTCCTCGTCTTCGTCTCCTTCCTCTCTCCTCCTTTCCCTTCCTCCTCCTCCAGTCCCCTTTTTCTTCTCCTTTCCCCCTCCTCCTCTTCCTCCTTCCCTTCCTCCTCTTCTTCACCTTCCCACTCCCATCCATTCCTTCCTCCTCCTCTCCTTCCTCTTTTTCTTCTCCTTCCCTTCTTCCTCCTCCTCTCCTTCCCCCTTCTCCTCCTTCCCATCCTCCTCTTCTCTCCTTTCCTCCTCCTCCTCTCCTTCCCCCTTTTCCTCCTCCTCCTTCCCTTCCTCCTCTCTTCTCCTTTCCTCCTCCTCCTATCCTTCCCCCTTTTCTTCTCCTTTCCCATCTTCCTCCTCCTCCCGTCCTTTTCTTCTTCTTTCCCCCTCCTCCTCTTCCTCCTTCCCTTCCTCCTCTTCTTCACCTTCCCTCTCCCATCCATTCCTTCCTCCTCCTCTCCTTCCTCTTTTTCTTCTCCTTTCCCTTCTTCCTCCTCCTCTCCTTCCCCCTTCTCCTCCTTCCCTTCCTCCTCTTCTTCTCCTTTCCTCCTCCTCCTCTCCTTCCCCCTTTTCTTCCCTTTCCTTTCATCCTCCTCCTATTGTTCCCCCTTTTCCTCCTCCTCCTTCCCTTTCTCCTCTTCTTCTCCTTTCCTTCCTCTCCTCCTCCTCTCCTTCCCCCCTTTTCTTCTCCTTTCCCTTCCTCCTCCTCCTCCTCCCCTTCCTCCTCTTCTTCTCCTTCCCCCTCCTCCCTCTCCTTCCCCCTTTTCTTCTCCTTCCCCTTCTTCCTCCTCCTCCTTCCCTTCCTCCTCTTCTTCTCCTTTCCCCCTCCTCCTCTCCTTCCCCCTTTTCTTCTCCTTCCCCCTTTTCTTCTCCTTCCCCTTCTTCCTCCTCCTCCTTCCCTTCCTCCTCTTCTTCTCCTTTCCCCTCCTCCTCTCCTTCCCCCTTTTCTTCTCCTTTCCCTTCCTCCTCCTCCTCCTTCCCTTCCTCCTCTTCTTCTCCTTTCCCCCTCCTCCTCTCCTTCCCCCTTTTCTTCTCCTTCCCCCTTTTCTTCTCCTTCCCCTTCTTCCTCCTCCTCCTTCCCTTCCTCCTCTTCTTCTCCTTTCCCCCTCCTCCTCTCCTTCCCCCTTTTCTTCTCCTTCCCCTTCTTCCTCCTCCTCCTTCCCTTCCTCCTCTTCTTCTCCTTTCCCCCTCCTCCTCTCCTTCCCCCTTTTCTTCTCCTTCCCCCCTTTTCTTCTCCTTCCCCTTCCTCCTCCTCCTCCTTCCCTTCCTCCTCTTCTTCTCCTTTCCCCCTCCTCCATCCTTCCCCCCTTTTCTTCTCCTTCCCCTTCTTCCTCCTCCTCCTTCCCTTCCTCCTCTTCTTCTCCTTTCCCCCTCCTCCTCTCCTTCCCCCTTTTCTTCTCCTTCCCCCTTTTCTTCTCCTTCCCCTTCTTCCTCCTCCTCCTTCCCTTCCTCCTCTTCTTCTCCTTTCCCCCCTCCTCCTCTCCTTCCCCCTTTTCTTCTCCTTCCCCCTTTTCTTCTCCTTCCCCTTCCTCCTCCTCCTCCTTCCCTTCCTCCTCTTCTTCTCCTTTCCCCCTCCTCCTCTCCTTCCCCCTTTTCTTCTCCTTCCCCTTCTTCCTCCTCCTCCTTCCCTTCCTCCTCTTCTTCTCCTTTCCCCCTCCTCCTCTCCTTCCCCCTTTTCTTCTCCTTCCCCCTTTTCTTCTCCTTCCCCTTCTTCCTCCTCCTCCTTCCCTTCCTCCTCTTCTTCTCCTTTCCCCCTCCTCCTCTCCTTCCCCCCTTTTCCTTCTCCTTTCCCTTCTTCCTCCTCCTCCTTCCCTTCCTCCTCTTCTTCTCCTTTCCCCCTCCTCCTCTCCTTCCCCCTTTTCTTCTCCTTTCCCTTCCTCCTCCTCCTCCTTCCCTTCCTCCTCTTCTTCTCCTTTCCCCCTCCTCCTCTCCTTCCCCCTTTTCTTCTCCTTTCCCTTCCTCCTCCTCCTCCTTCCCTTCCTCCTCTTCTTCTCCTTTCCCCCTCCTCCTCTCCTTCACCCTTTTCTTCTCCTTCCCCCTTTTCTTCTCCTTCCCCTTCTTCTCCTCCTCCTTCCCTTCCTCCTCTTCTTCTCCTTTCCCCCTCCTCCTCTCCTTCCCCCTTTTCTTCTCCTTTCCTTCCTCCTCCTCCTCCTCCCCTTCCTCCTCTTCTTCTCCTTTCCCCCTCCTCCTCTCCTTCCCCCTTTTCTTCTCCTTTCCCTTCCTCCTCCTCCTCCTTCCCTTCCTCCTCTTCTTCTCCTTTCCCCCTCCTCCTCTCCTTCCCCCTTTTCTTCTCCTTTCCCTTCCTCCTCCTCCTCCTTCCCTTCCTCCTCTTCTTCTCCTTTCCCCTCCTCCTCCTCCTTCCCCCTTTTCTTCTCCTTTCCCTTCTTCCTCCTCCTCCTTCCCTTCCTCCTCTTCTTCTCCTTTCCCCCTCCCTGCTCCATTCCCTTCCCCCCCCCCCCCCGCAACCGTCCAAGGCAGGAGATGTGCTGGCACCATTTGGCCGGAGGCGCAGCTGCCACTTCTAAAGGCTTTTAACCCCTCCGGCACTGGGGGGGGAGTGGGTGGGCGGCTCCTTCACAGCCCCCAGGGAGCAGCAGGCAGAAGGTCCCTGCTGCTTGAAAATCAGAAGGGGAGGGGGATTCCTTACCCCCCCACCCCAAACCACCCCCCCCACCCCTGCAGTCAGATGGGTGACACCCCAAAGCCCCTGGGGTGATTTGACTGATTTGGCAGCAGGGAGTTTTGATGCTAGGCAGGCTAACCTTGGCAGCTGCTCCAGGGGGCTCCCCCCCCCTTTGATTTAAAGATAAAGACAAAGAGACCCCCCCCACCCCACCCCATCCAAAACCCTCTGAATTTGGAGCAGGAAACCCCCCCCCCGCTCTTCTCCCCCCCCCACCAAGCACAGCACCTTTACCCCCGCAGTATGAATTTTAATAATTCCTGTCCTATTGTCTCTCCTACATCTCATATATCGTACCTACATATATTTTATAATAAGGGTTTTTTAGTTGTTTTAGTATTGGATTGTTACATGCTGCTTTTATTATTGTTGTTAACCGCCCCGAGTCTGCGGAGAGGGGCAGCATACAAATCCAATAAATAATAATAATAATAATAATAATAATAATAATAATAATAATAATAATAATAATAATAATAGTACCTACTATTCTTCTATTCTGTTTTTCTTATAATATGCTTCTTAATTGATATATCCTATTCCTAAATTTTCACTTCTCTTCTTTCTCTTAATATATATCGACTCGAGTCACCTTCGTTGTGTTGTTATTGTGCATTGGACAAAATAAATAAATGAACCCATAAATGATAAATTTCCCTTTGGCTTGGAGGAGGGAGGGAGGAAGAGTAGGGGGGAAAAGGGGGGGCTGTCTCTTTAAGAAAGTCAGGTTGCAAGGACCAGATGGCATCGCTCCCCACCCCCCCCAGAGGCCTTGTTCTTTGTGTGGCTACACAAAAGAAGGAGCCCTTCTCTCCTGAATTAATTCCTCCCCACCACCATCACCACCCTTTGCCTTTTGTGCCCGGGTGGGGTGGGGTTGGGTGCGGGAGAGAAAGGCAGCCCCCCGAAGGCCTGGATGGGGAAGATGGGAGGAGAGAAAGAAGCCTAGAGAAGGGAGACAGACGGGGGTTTGACCAGGGCTGACACATAGAAACCTAGATGATTGACGGCAGAAAAAGACCTCCTGGTCCATCTAGTCTGCCCTTATTGCTATTTCCTGTATTTTATCTTAGGAGGGATCTGTGTTTACCCCAGGCATGTTTCGATTCAGTTCCTGTGGATTGACCAGCCAAGTCTGCTGGAAAGTTTGTTCCAAGCATCTACTACTCTTTTGGTCAAATCATATTTTTGCTTGTGATCTTTCCCCCAACTGACCTCAGATGGTGCCCCTTTGTTCCATGGGTTCCTATTAAAAACACTTCCCCCCTGAACCTTATTTAACCCTTTCACATATTTAAATCTTTCGATCATGTCCCCCCTTTTCCTTCTGTCCTCCAGACTCTACAGATGGAGTTCATGAAGTCTTTCCTGATACGTTTTATGCTTAAGACCTCCCACAATTTTTGTAGTCCGTCTTTGGACCCATTCGATTTTATCCATATATTTTGTAGGTGAGGTCTCAAAGACATCGTCTTTGCAAAAGTCAAATTTTGCATTGGAAGAAAATTGGGGTGGGGGGTTCTTTGAAGAAAATTAGGGATGGGTGGGTTCGTCTTTCGGCTTTCCCTCCACCAGGAGAGATTTATTTATATTTATATTATTTTATTTTATTTTATATTATTTTATTTTATTTATTTTATTCATTATTTTATTTTATTTATTTTATGTCATGTTATGTTATGTTATTATTTTATTTTACTTCTATCTATCTGTCTGTCTGTCTGTCTGTCTATCTATCTACCTACCTACCTACCTACCTACCTATCTACCTATCTATCCTCTATATCTATCTATCTACCTACCTACCTGCCTACCTACCTACCTGCCTACCTACCTACCTATTCTCTATATCTATCTATCTATCTATCTATCTATCTATCTACCTACCTACCTACCTACCTATCTATTCTCTATATCTATCTATCTACCTACCTACCTACCTACCTACCTATCTATCCTCTATCTATCTATCTATCTATCTATCTATCTATCTATCTATTCTCTCTCTCTCTCTCTCTCTCTCTCTCTCTATCTATCTATCTAGTATAGTTTATATAAACATAACATGGAAAGTAATGATAAAAGAAGACAAATAGGGCACACACAACTTGGGGACCTTGTTGACTCCCAATGACAGCTTGGACTACAGCGGTCTATCCTGACTAAGTAGCCCAATGGCTAAGACACTGAGCTGATCGATCAGAAAGGTCAGCAGTTCGACAGTTCGAATCCCCAGTATAGGTCTCCTGCCTGAGCAGGGGGTTGGACTAGATGACCTGCAAGGTCCCTTCCAACTCTTTTACTGCGACAGCCACTTCCTGCAGGTTCTTGGCAAGATATCAGAAGAATTTTGGCCTTGTGCGTGTCCTTCTTCCTGGGGCTTGGAGGACGTGCCTAAGACCAAGGTCACCCAGATGGTCTCCTGCCAAAGTGAAGGATTTCTTTTGTTAGCTTAAGGGGGGGGTGGACTTCAACTCCCAGAATTCCCTTTCAGGGTGCTTTCTTTCTGAATTCTGGGGGGTTGGGAATCCATCTGTGTTCAAAGTTGAGAAACTTTTATCCTTAAAGCAGGGGTCTCCAAGCTTTGCCATTTCAAGAACCTCAGTTCCCAGAATTGTGGGAGTTGGAGTTCCCTGATCTTAAAGCATGGTGGCTGGGGGATTCTGGGAGTGGAAGTCCACCCATCTTAAAGGATGCTGGCTGGGGGATTCTGGGAATTGAAGTATCTCAACTTAAAGCATGGTGGCTGGGGGATTCTGGGAGTTGAAATCCACCCCTTTTAAATCTTGGTGGCTGGGGGATTCTGGGAGTGGACGTCCACCCATCTTAAAGCATGGTGGCTGGTGGATTCTGGGAGTGGACGTCCACCTATCTTAAAGCATGGTGGCTGGGGGATTCTGGGAGTGGACGTCCACCCATCTTAAAGGATGCTGGCTGGGGGATTCTGGGAATTGAAGTATCTCATCTTAAAGCATGGTGGCTGGGGGATTCTGGGAGTTGAAATCCACCCCTTTTAAATCTTGGTGGCTGGGGGATTCTGGGAGTGGACGTCTACCCATCTTAAAGTTGCTAAGGTTGAAAAACATTGCCCTGAGGCGAGTGATGAAAGGATGATATTTTTTTTGCGTGAACTGAAGAGGGAACCCAGGAAGCAGCATTTCTGGGTAAAAATGGGAGAATACGATGGGGGGAAGGGAGGAAGGATTGAGTTCAGGAAGGACCTTCCTGTCTCCTCCTACTCAAGCTAAGCTGTAGAAGACCCCAGAGATGGTCCTGAGAAAAGGAAGTGGAGACAGTAAGGAAAACATGAGTTTGCTGCAGCAAAACAGGAGGGAGGGAGAAAGAACCTCAAAGGTTGACTCGCGTTTTGGCTTCCAGGATTCTGTTAATAAAATCAGAATTTTTGCATTTCTGCAAAGGGAAGTCTGTTTCCTGATCAGGTCTGTTTTGCCAAAGACTGACATCCGTTTGCTTGAAGAGGGCCATCCTAGCTTGTAACCTTGACCAGGACAGAAATGCCACTGAGTCTTTGCTGACCACACTTCCTTTTGGAGATGGGGGGGTGTTGTGGTTAGCTCTGCCCCAGCTCCTGCCCCAAGGACTGTGGATGTGGGGGAGACATCCACATGCTGCAGGACTGTTTTGCCCCCGGTGAAATCTGATGATGAAGGCTCCTCTGACCAAGAAGACATGAGTGACAGGGAGGAGGAGAGTGGGGCAGACAGCTCAGAAGGAGATCAATTATCTAGCTCCTCCTTGGATTCGGAACAAGAGTTAATGATACAGCCACGCATGCGGAGAGCGATGCATAGGCAACAACAACAACTGAGAGATTATTATCAAAGAAAATGAGGCCACCTGTGGTTGGGTGGGGCTGTGGTCATTAGTGAGGCTGCTATAAATAGCAGCTTGTGGGTTTGGCCATTGTGGAGGATTATCTGATCTTGTGTTTTGTGACTGCTTTGCTGACTTTGACCTTTTGTGTGCTGATTTTTCCCCGCTTTGAACCTAAACCAGAGCAAAGTGTGTTTCACTTTGTGAAAGAAGAAGGACTGTGAATTGCCTCACAGCTGCAAGCTAAGTATCACAG